>NC_079212.1:44631164-44660558 GCF_029633865.1 Lampris incognitus
TGGGCGGTCTGCTCCTGTTTGCCAGATCTGGGCCGGAACCAAGCCATAGCAATGCCGCATGTGCCACATATTTGCCAAAGGTGGCCATATTTGTATTGTGATATTTGGGCCATATTCACCATTTACCCCACGGGCCACTTAAGGGTCACATCCAGATCACATGTTGCCGAGAGCATCTTCGCCAAAAAAGGCCCACATTTGATTTGGCATATTTGGGCCATATTTGCTATTATACATGTGGGCTACTTCAGGCTCACACCCATTTTATCAGGGCCGGAAGAAGACCGCCAGTGCCGCATCATTGCTTGTTTGTCCAAATGTGTCAGTGCTAATCCTCAACCCTCCAAACCAACATCCTGCCACAGAACATATCCGCTCTCCTGCAGACCCATCGCAAACTCCCACCTTCATGGCTGCCATTTGTTTTAAGTGTTAAGGTCGCAAACGTCTTGTTTTTGGGAGGGAGAGAAAGTTGAAATCTAACATCATTTTTACGGCGTATTCTTCTCTCAGGTCCAGGCTAACGTGAGATTTCGACAGTTTTCTCATACTTCAGTTTGTGTTGTGAGGAAATGAGCTTTCAAACGTCTCAATCAGACGCCAGAATCATCTGATAATGGACTTGGTTTAAAGACACTTCAGTGGTATTTATGTGTCTGATAAGACCAATGAGATAACGGCAAGATCTCAGAACTTGTTCTTCAGAATCAGAGACAATACAACTTCACAAAGTTCCCGTTCTTCTGCTGAAATTACTCTTTTTAATCCAGACGATTGGTTTTTAATGGATGTCAGCTTTTGCATGTTCCTTCTGGTTTGTTCCCTCCGTGCCGTGCAGAGGACTTCCCTCCATGCCGTGCAGAGGACTTCCCTGAGTTGCATTGCTAAAGTCAAAGCAATCAAGTCTGTGTAACCTGCCTTGACAAAATCGACACAAGACCATTGCACACACTTGGACACTTGGGGCACTTGGTGCACTTGGACTCTTGCACACTTGGACACTTGCACACTTGGACTCTTGGACACTTGGGGCACTTGGACTCTTGCACACTTGGACTCTTGCACACATGGACTCTTGCACACTTGGACACTTGGACTCTTGCACACTTGGACACTTGGACTCTTGCACACTTGGGCTCTTGGACTCTTGCACACTTGGACTCTTGCACACTTGGACACTTGGACTCTTGCACACTTGGACTCTTGCACACTTGGACACTTGCACTCTTGCACACTTGGACACTTGCACACTTGGACACTTGGACTCTTGCACACTTGGACACTTGGACAGTTGGACTCTTGCACACTTGGACTCTTGCACACTTGGACACTTGCACTCTTGCACACTTGGACTCTTGCACTCTTGCACACTTGGACATTTGGACTCTTGCACACTTGGACAGCTGTCTAGGCACATCCATTGTCCTCAACAAGAAACCGTTTGCCCTGGCTGGAAACAACCGCTCATTACGTCGTCAGGAGTCTAACATGGAGCTGCTGCTTTGTTATTAAATGGAAGTCCGACTGTGTGAGTTATGAAGCAGGACACACACACGCACACACACACACACACACACACACACACACACACACACACACACACACACACACACACACACACACACACACACACACACACATCGCATCACATAACTCTGAGCTTATATGTGTGTGCCATATGCATTCGTCTTGGAGGTTTCGGTGAGGGGGAAGAGAACCTGACCTCTGTCGGAGGACTGCTTCCTGAGAGGCCAGAACCACACCACTTAACCTCTGCGTTAAACACATGCGGGCACACACACACACACACACACACACACACACACACACACACACACACACACACATAAATAAATTACCACGTACACACAGGCTCCTCACTCACCAGAGCCACTCAGTATAAATTCAGCTAACATATGGATGCCATAAATTCGAACTGACCTATAAATTCTTACGTAACCCCCTCCGATATTTTCGGGAGAATTGTTCTGGCTCCTCTGGGTTTACAGTTACGCTTATGAAAACTTTACGTCTTTTAAAAAACACCCGGCACAATGTTTGACCGAAGAATGACAATAGTAAGTGGTGGGTGGGGTGGGGCTCTATCAGATAAAGTCAATAATAAGTGAGGAACGCTGAAGACCGGAGGGGTGGGGGAGGGGTGGGGGGGTGTGGGCCCAGTCGTGTGTTAGTGAATAGTACCTAGTAAACGTGCTTCTGCCGTGTCGACCACTTAGCCGCGAAGGGAAAATATAAAAGGTGTTAAAATGACAGGGATTTGTACCCACGGTTATTTTTAGAGACGCCGTTTCGCCTCTTTAGATTCCCAAATTGTGCAGGCTTTAAACCGCAAACACCTGCCGGTAAAACAACAACCGGGGAAGGAGTCCGGGGGAGACGTGCGGGACTGGACGGAGGCCGTGGAGGATTTGAATGTTCTTCAACACTAACATACTTTAAGTAGGTCAAGGAGGGAAGTGTTTCCCAGTGTTTTCCATCAACCTGCTGATGTAATGGTGACCTACAAAACAGCAGCAGCTGCTCAGATCAGGGGCCTGGACCCCATCCCCATCCCCATCCCCACCACCCTCACCACCTCCGCCGCCACCCCCCATCTCTCCCCGCCTTCCAGCTTTTCCCTTCCCATCTGTCCCGTCCTTTCGGCTCCTTCTTCTCCTCTTACATGGCCTGGTGGAAATGGCTGCTGCTGCTCCTCCGGTGCTGCTGCTGCGCGAGCAGACCTTCACACGGACGGTTTCTCCTGCTTGCTTGTGGATCTTCCCATGCCGACCTTGCAGAGATCTGGATGTGGATTTTTCCTCTGATCCGAACTGCGGGAGGACTCTCGCCGAACAACTACTGAGCACAAGAACAACAATAAAAAAAAAACAGTGACATCTGAAAGGAATGCTTGGCTCTAATAAAAGCACCCTCCTGCAGCAATGCACCCTCTATCTTGGGGGGGAAAAAAAGAATAATCTCACGCTGAAACTTTAACAGCCACATTTTTTTCAAACGTGAAGTATTTCGCCGAAGCAACCGTGGGCTTAAGTCACCCATTACCTTTTGAGATGAACCGGATATTCATCTAATTTCCGTCCCCTTCCTAGAGAAGGGCTCGCTTCTGCTCAAATTATGGACGTTTTATGCGAAATCGAGCGCTCCGTTTGAGCTGTGCTGCGCTGCAGAGGGGCAACCAGAGGGGGCAGTACATCCGCCTGAGCCGCCGGCTGGCAGCAAACCATGATTACTGCGTTGTCACTAGGACGGAGGGGGCTCTGTCGAGCCGCCCGACCCCCATCCTGGGTCGTATATTTCAGCCAAATAACCCTGAGCGTTTCTAACATTCTTTTGGTGTACCAGGGGCCGCGAGGGCCTTGCCGCACAACACGATGCAGCTAGCGTTCCCACAATCACAGCGAAGTATGTAGACATCGACTCTGCATGCATGTGCGGGCATGTGTGTGTGCACGTGCACGCAATTCTGCATGCGTGTGTGCGCATATGCATGTGTGTGCGTGTGTGTTTATAAGGGAGCAAAAGAGTTTATGAGCGACGGTGTGCTTTGTTGCTGTGCTAGGTAATGAGTGTATACACTACGGCCAGCTGTGTTGAAGTGTGTGACAGTGCTCTCTCTGCGAAGGCACATCGCCGCGGTGTAAATGAGCGCTGCTCACCCGCTCCGAAGACGAGCTTTTCCAGAACGGATTAATAAGAAGAGACTTCTTGTCAGATTGCTGAGAGATATTAAACAAGTTGTCTAATAAATCTGCAACACAACAACAATATGCAGTTGGTTGAGATGTTGCGTTGTGCTTGTGTCTGCATGCTGATCACACATATCCACACCTAGAAATACAGCCGCACATGTATGGTGGTGTGTGTGTGTGTGTGTGTGTGTGTGCTTGGTGGGTGGGTGTGTGTGTGTCAATGCCCTGACAGCAGATAGCTGCTATCCATCCCTCAAGAGGGACCTCGCCCTTGTATTCAGTCATTGTAAACACATGCCCCCCCTCTCATACTGCCTGACATGCACAAAATCCTTCTGCTTGTCGTGTGTTTGACAGCCACGTATCGCACTGTTTTATCTGACTTGCTAAAATGAGACTCAGATGTGCGGAATGGCGGCACAACCTGCAGCCAGCCAGCCAGTCTGTGCAGGCTGCGTCGTTGAGAGCTGGTGGGAAACCCTGCAGATCTGGCCTCTTGCTTCGAATCAAAGGGTTCGTATCGAACTATTTCGTCCCGGTGGCCGAGGCCCGCTTAGTAAGTCTCTCGCCCGGGGACTCTGAAGCTGAAACATGCCTCCATACTCTTGGTACGCTACAGCACCAACCAGAAGGAGACCTGCGACCTACTTTGGGTCCCTACCCATAGTTTGGGAATCAGCGGTGAGGACAACAAGACTCACAGCCTTCAAATCAACCTTCACGGTGCGGGACTGGGCCTCAGGATAGAGCGGGTTGTAATAATACATTTGCAGCGGACTCAGCCAGTACCGGTGTGGGAAGATGGTGATGCGAGTTCTCGTTTGCGGCGGCCTCACCCAGTACCGTCCATGCAGGGTCTTTGTCCATGTCTGCGTCTAAGTTTGGGTCTTCGTTTGATGGCCGGGAGAGCTGGTGCTGGATCGGCTGGAGAGCCTGGTCTGCTGCGTCCTGTGGGACCAGGGACCACGGCCCTGCCTCGAGCTGTGCCCAGAGAGGGAACACCAAGGGCGGTCTGGCAGGACGCGGAAGCGGGGCAGGCTAAGCTAACTGCTAGCCCATGCAGGCCAGCAGCTCCGATAACACTGAGGATGGTCTGGCAGGACGTGGAAGCGGGGCAGGCTAAGCTAACTGCTAGCCCATGCAGACCGGCAGCTCCGATAACACCGAGGGCGGTCTGGCAGGACGTGGAAGCGGGGCAGGCTAAGCTAACTGCTAGCCCATGCAGACCGGCAGCTCCGATAACACCAAGGGCGGTCTGGCAGGACGCGGGAGCGGGGCAGGCTAAGCTAACTGCTAGCCCATGCAGACCGGCAGCTCCGATAACACTGAAGGCAGTCTGGCGGCGGCCTCGCCTGGCGTTGACTGTGTTTTTAGTGTCGCCGTGTGGCGTGGTGGGGGAAGATGGTGGTGCGAGTTCTCGTTTGCGGCGGCCTCACCCAGTACCGTCCATGCAGGGTCTTTGTCCACGTCTGCGTCTAAGTTTGGATCTTCGTTTGATGGCCGGGAGAGCTGGTGCTGGATCGGCTGGGAGAGCCTGGTCTGCTGCTTCCTGTGGGACCAGGGACCACGGCCCTGCCTGGAGCTGTGCCCAGAGAGGGAACACCAAGGGCGGTCTGGCAGGACGCGGAAGCGGGGCAGGCTAAGCTAACTGCTAGCCCATGCAGACCGGCAGCTCCGATAACACCGAGGACGGTCTGGCAGGACGCGGAAGCGGGGCAGGCTAAGCTAACTGCTAGCCCATGCAGACCGGCAGCTCCGATAACACCGAGGACGGTCTGGCAGGACGCGGAAGCAGGGCAGGCTAAGCTAACTGCTAGCCCATGCAGACCGGCAGTTCTGACAGTCTTCCTGGCTGGCGTTCGTTCTGTATGTGATAGTTTGGAGAAATGTGTTCTTGTAGTTTCCGGATGTGTGTTCTCGTCTTTGTGTTGCACTGACTTTTCGTTTCATTTCATGTGCGCAAGTGCATGAAATGAAGCGACAAAATGGAGTGATTCTGATTCTGTCTCTGAAAGCTGTGCATCCTCACTCAGACTGGGCGAGCGCTGGTCACACATGGCTTCGTTTGTTTGTCAGAAAACCTTTTACAAAAAAAACAAAAGGTCAAAGGAGACGTTTTAAGAAACACCCGGTTTACAACTTGGTTGCGAAGAAATTTGAGGGGGGGGGGGAGTGTGTAGTGTTGAATCTTGTATTTTGTACCATATAATACGTTACAAAATACCATGGTAAATTGTATTATATGGTACAACATTTTGCACCATGTAATACATCGCCCTGTGATGGCCTCCCCGCCTGCTGCCCAATGGCTGCTGGGATGGGCTCCAGCATCCCCGCCACCCTGAGAGCAGGATAAGTGGGTTGGATACTGGATGGATGGATGGATGGATAATACATTACTCTAAATCCACATGTCTGAAGACAGAAAACATTAACATGAAAGTCTCTCTCTCTCTCTCTCTCCTTAGCAGATTCTCTCTCTCTCTCTCTCCTTAGCAGATTCTCTCTCTCTTTCGCTCCTTAGCAGATGAAAATATATTTTTGCACCACTCTGTGAGCAGTTCTGCGCTGTGGTGTGCTTCACCTACATCGCATTTCTAACACGGCGCCGCCGGGCGTGAGCCCCGCTCCTCTCAAAAGTCCGCTTAATGGGGTTCCTCCTTCAAGAGCCACCGCGCACACATGGGCGTGGATACACGTTTAGCGCACACAGACGCAGACACGCAAACACACCAGAGTTGACCCGGGGGGGGGGGAATTTAATTAGGCAGAGTGTAATGCCTCCCCTTGTGTGTGTAATCAGAGCGAGCTAAGAATACAGGCCTATTGTGACCTCGCTGTGGTCGGAGCTCACAGAGCCAGGGACCGCTGGGGAAAGCTGCCCTTATCACTAGATATGATTACGGCAAGGGGAATGTGTGTGTGTGTGTGTGTCTGTGTGTGTAAATTGTTAGTGGGGGATGTGAGGGGTTTGAGAATGTGTGGGAGTCATGGGTGACTGATTGTGCGGTTATGTGTATCTGCAAGCTTGTCAATGTGTGTGTGTGTGTGTGTGTGTGTATGCGTGTGTGTGTGTGTGTTTGTTGCTGTGTGCTTGTATGCTTGTGTCATGTTGACATATCGCAGGAAAACTGCACTTGCATGTTACAAAAGTCGTTCTGTGCAGAACTCGGCCTCTCCCACTTTCTTCTCCGAACATATTTGGAACGCCGAGGTTGTTCCCCACCAGATGCAATGCATTCTGTCTGTACATCATCATCATCATCATCATTATTATTTTATCATCATCATTATTTTTATTTTATCATCATCAATATTATTTTCATTTGATTATCATCATTATTTGCAGGATGACCAAATGCAATGCATTCTGTCTATACATTATTTTATTATCATCATTATTATTTTTATTTTATTATCATTATCATTTTTATTTTATTATCATCATTATTATATTTATTTTATTATCATTATTATTTTTATTTTATTGTCATCATTATTATTTTTATTTTATTATCATTATCATTTTTATTTTATTATCATCATTATTATTTTTATTTTATTATGATTATTATTTTTATTTTATTATCATCACCTTATTTTTATTTTATTATCATTATTTTTATTTTATTATCATTATTTTTATTTTATTATCATCATTATTATTTTTATTTTATTATCATCATTATTATTTTTATGTTATCATCATCATTATCATTTTTATTTTATTATCATCATTATTTTTATTTTATTATCATCATTATTTGCAGGGTGACCAAATGCGATGCATTCTGTCTATACATTATCATCATTGTTTGCATGTTGCCGTGATACCAGGGTCAAGTGATGCACCTAGTTCACCTGACGGGGCTCCAGCACCGGTGTTTTGGCATGCGGTCCTCCTGTCACTGACTTCTTTTTTTCAGACCTTCTGCAGTTTTCCGAGGTATCTTTTACACGAGAGCACAGCCCCAGTGACAAAACACACAATATTTTGCGATAGTGCCGGCCAGCATGTTTCCACTATCATTGTTTCGCGTCCACACACGGTGCGGGGCCGCGGGGCTGCGGGGCCGCGGGGCCGCGGGGCTGTGGGGCTTTGTTTTCATGGTGCATGTCATTGTTTTCGCTGTCAGATAATTATTTTTGCACTGGTATTTTGCCTCGTCCTGATATAGTGTTTCCTGCTATTGTCTTTTTTACCAAGCTGGCTGCCTCTGGGCTCGGGCCAGCCAGTCCCTCCTACCTTAAAACACACACACACACACACACACACACACACACACACACACACACACACACACACACACCAACTCGGGCTCTTATTCTCCATTCCTTGCTCCTCTTGCCACCTCAGAGAAAGTACAAGAAGTCACTTATGTTGTGAATCAACCGAGTGTGTGTGCGTGTGTGTGTTTGTGTGTGCGTGTAGCTGTGAACACGTGTGTGTCTCAGAGAGAGAGAGAGACTGCAAGGGGCAGGCTGTGCATGTGTGTCACTTTGCAGTTTGTGTGTCCTGGGGGGCTGTGTGTGTGTGTGTGTGTGTGTGTGTGTGTGTGTGTGTGTGTGTGTGTGTGTGGGCAAGAGCCCACCAGTAAGCTTAGAGGGGTTAATCGCTCTCTCTCTCTCTTTCACTCACTCACTCACTCTCTCTCTCTCTCTCCCTCTCTCCCTCCCTCCCTCTCTCCCTCCCTCCCTCTATGCCTTTTGTTGCAGCCCCTCACTTTCTCAGCGCTACGACAGAGGGAACCAATATTTCTGCTCCTGTTGTAGCTCGAGCTCGTTCCGAACTGCGTTCTGGACTTGGACGGCATTGGGACCGGGCGGCGCCTGACCATGACTGACAGAACTTCCTGACGCGTCCCGCCGCTAGATGTTCACCCTGCAGACTGGTAAGGAGACGCCGCTCTGCATCTGTGGGATGTTGCCGTTGACTCCTTCAGCTATCTGCGTGTGTGTGTTGTGTTGTGTGTGTTGTGTGTGTGTGTGTCCACAGCTGTGCGGAGGCACATTGTGTGCATGTCGGCGCTCATGTGTGGGGGCAGAAAGGCGAATCTGCTCAATTTTCATCCCACTTTACTGCTCGCAGCCTCTCTGGAATGCAGCAGGTCGTTTGTAAACGTGCTTTCTCTCCCTTTGGGGGAGTCAGGTTTTACATTTAGACGCTTTACTCACCGACTTTGTGTGTGCGTGCGCGCGCGCGCGTGTGGTGTTGCCCCCCCCCTCTCTCCACCACCACCACCCCCCACCCACCCCGGGCGGCTTTCTTCTCATCGTTTGCCGAGCCTTCCTCCCCGTCTACCTCTCTTCTCCGGCTTCGGCTCTCTCCACCCGGCCCCCCCTGCTCAAGTTACCGGCTTCCTCCTGTTGTTATGAGGCCAGCGCGTTCTGGTCCGCGCTCCCACGCTCCCCCGTGCCCCCCCCCACCCACCCCAAAGAAAGGAAGGAAAACAGTGATAACCATTTCAGAGCCGCGGAGAGGAGAGACGGGAGAGAGGGAGAAAAAAGAGAGAGGGAAGCGTGCTCTGTTTCTGCCCTCTCTCTCTCTCTCTCTCTCTCTCTCTCTCTCTCTCTCTCTCTCTCTCTCTCTCCTTTTGTGTCTTTATTTGTCCCATTTTGCACCGGGGAACACGAGCGTTTTGGCATTTTCTTCGCCCCTCTTTTCTCGCTCTGTTTATCACTTGTTTGGTTGTTTTTGGAGGAAAGTGCCTCTTTTTTTGTGGGGCGGAGGGGGTGAGAAAATTGGAAACAGAGTCACCCACAGTGGAAGTGAGTCAGCCCGGTTCTCCGTGGTGTTGTGTTGACTTTGGTTGAGGAAGAGGAGAAACTGACAGGGCTGCAGGGGAGAGAGGGGGGGGGGAGGGAGAGAGAGAGGGAGGACGGTGTCAATATGTTCATATTTGCCATCTGATGTCTTAACAACACGGAGAGGGGGGTTGTAGCTGGCAGCTATGTGACAGAGGAGGAAAAAGGAAGGGTTGAAAAGAAGAGCAAAAAAAAAAAAGAAAGTGGGAGAGGAAAGGAGAAGAGAAGGGCTGTTTATAAAGGGAGGGAGCGGCTTGTGTCCATCTGGGACAATCCCAAGTGCTGAAAGCTTCCCCACCCAAATCCCAAACATCTCTCTCTCTCTCTCTCTCTCTCTCTCTCTCTCTCTCTCTCTCTCTCTCTCTCTCTCTCTCTCTCTCTCTCTCTCTCTCTCTCTCTCTCTCTCTCTTCTTTCCGTTTCTCTCATAGTCTCTCTCAATGACCAGGCATGCAACAGATCACTTGCAACATACACCCAAGCGTTTGCATTTGCCGTCATTAAGATGAAGAATATCCTGCTCTTATCTCTTATACCCACTACATCACGTTGGCTCACAGCTTTACTCTTCCCCGTTCATCTGTTGCTCCCTTCTCTCCTCTACTCTCCTCTCCTCTCCTCTTCTCTTCTTTCCTTCTCTTCTCTTCTTTTCTCTTCTCTTCTCTCCTCTTCCTCTCTTCTCTTCTCTCCTTTTCTCTTCTTCTCTCTTCTCTTTCTCTCATGTCTTCTTTTGTCTCCTCTCCACTCCTCTTCTCTCCTTTCTTCTCTTCTCCTCTCTTCTCTTTTCTCCTCTCTTCTCTTCCTCTCTTGTCTTGTCTCCTCCTCCTCTTCTCTTCTCTCCTTTTCTCTTCTTTTCTCTTCTCTTCCTCTCATGTCTTCTTTTGTCTCCTCTCCTCTTCTCCTCTCCGCTCTTCTCTCCTCTCCTTTTTTCTTCTCTCCTCTTCTCCTCCCCTCTCTCCCTCCCTCGCAAGTTCCTCCCTTCCTCTTTACGGCCATATGTCCACTGGCCCTCTTTTCTCCCCGTGCTGCGGCCCACTCTTTTGTTCAGTCAGCAGAGTGTTTGCAGTTGCTTCTAAAAAAGGGACTGCATCTGGTATTCTTTTTCATGGCATTTCCCTTTGCAGGGCCATTGGTAGGAGTATTTAAACTTCTCTGAAGCGGTGTGTGGCACCTCTGCTGCTGCGGGTGATGACTTCCACGCTACGGCTGCTGCAAAAACCTAACACGGGTTTTATTTCTGGTCGCCTCGCTGACACACCTCATTTTCGTAATTCCCTGTTTTTTACTTTTGGAGTAGAAGATAAGATGACACAGAATCTCCTCTTCTGCGTTCCATCTCTATCGTACTCCACAAGCATGTCTCTCCTCCTCCTCCTCTACCTCCTCCTCTTCCATCCCTCTCACCCTCCCTCTCTTCCTCCAACTGTGTTGCCTGTGTATCCAGTGATAAGGCACAGCAGCAGTAGCACTTCCTCTCGCTACAGGAAGCAGGAAGTGTTGATTTCCACCACAGGCTCTTTGGGCAAACTCTGCCCATGCACTCTGTCCTCTGAGAATCTCCTAACACACACACACACACACACACACACACACACACACACACACACACAAAAGCAGTTCCACACACACACAAACACAACAGCCATACATACCAAGGAAACACATACACAGGCAGTCTGAGGCGTGTGTGTGGGTGAGTGTGCATTATTTGCCCAAATACAATGATGTGTTTGTGTGATGAGTGAGCATAAGTGAGTCTGCGAGTGTGTGTGTGTTTGTGTGCGTCGACGACTCATTGAGCCAGCGTACAATGACTCCACTATATCTGCACTCGGTGCCTCTGTTCATTGATGGCTCGGAGACGGACAGATGCGCGTTAGCATGCATCTGCAGCCCACCTGGCAACCGGGGGGACTCTGCCTCTCTCTGACCGTGGGGGTTGTCCCGGGGGGGGGGGGTCAAAGGATGATTGGCTAATTATACCCCTAATCACAGCAAATGTCCTCTTTTGGCCGCACAGACAGGGGAGGCGCTGTTGAGCTTAAGAAAACACAAACACCCATTCATCCCCTAATGGATTCCAGTTATTGTGGGAGGGCGGTGAATGGGTGTGTGTGAAAGAGGGAGAGAGAAAGTCAGACATACTGAGACAGAGAAAAACATATAAAACAGTGGGCGGGGGACTAGGAAGACATGTACTGAAGGAAATTAAAACAAGTTTAAGTACACCCAGATCAGGCCATGTCAGGAGATCATCCACTGAGCAAAATAAGCTGCTTGTAAGGGCATTTCATGTAACAAAGCATTTTTTTTGCAATGATAAAAAAATATATATACTGGTCCCAAGATCCTTTTAATCAATGAGAGGCGGATTGTAGGACATCCATGCACTGTCCTCAGTCATGCAGCCATACATCATGCAGAATGGCGGTTGATAAGATGTCCTGATAGCGGTTGATAGATGCACGAGAGAGAGGGAGGAGATGGCTGCTCGGTGCATGAAGATTATCAGAAGTGGGATGGTCTTATAAAAACTGTAATTGAAGGGGGGGGGGCTCTGTGCAGTGAGCTTAAGTCTTTTCATGTGACAACATGCTTCTGGGTTTTCCCATCAGTACGCTGCCCAGTCCCGTCAGCCGTGCCCTCAACGGCCGGAATCGGAGTCAACGAAAGTAAAAAACTCGCCCAGCTGCATCATGGGAGTGGATAGTAGAAAACGCAGCGTGCTGATTATAAAAAAACAGACACCGGTTAAAGTAGCAGATCTACATTTTCCAGTGGTCAACAAACAAACATTTGTAGCATCACAAAAACATTGTATATCTGTCAGACTGCAGTATTTTACCAACAGGTTTCTGTATATGTGAGCACACCAGGGACGTCCACTTCGCCGTTTTGAATTTTCAAAGTTTAATAAATCTGTGCCGTTCCCGAATGCTCCTAAAATTGCATATATTTGCATTAAAATTGGTTTTAGATCGATTGCACAAAACCAGTTACGGTAAGAGCAACCCAAAACGCCCATGAGCGGTCAAAAACACCGCGCGTGATTTGCGCGTCATCGTGCGCGTCACGTCACTATGTATGACGCGTTTTGGTTGCGTCATTTCCTTCGCGACGTCCTTGCTCTGTCCTAGAAACACACGAGCGCTGTCCAGTGCAGAGAAATAGTGTAAACTTAATTGGTGATTATGTCCAACACGTCTGGTTACAGACGCCGTTACAGACGCACCATGACTACCACCGAGGCGTTGCAGTGTTTACAGCCGTTGGACAGCGGCCATTTTAAATTGTTTGAAAGATAGTATTAAAGTTGTTAAAATGTTAATTTCGGTGTCAGTTAGTTTCTTAACAGACATACTAACATATGTAACGCGTTAATATCTCAACTGGGTATTTATCTTGACAGAATATAGAGTTTAAAAACCGCGGCGGTCATTTTGACCGCCCATGGTCGTTCTAGTGGTTTTTAAGTTCCGTCGTTTTTGGGACCGTTTCAGTTGTTATTTTTAACATTTCACGTTTTATAGGCCATGTTACGTTTGTCAGATTAGCAATATGTGTTTCCTGTTTTGTTTTTCAGGTAATATTTTCCCTTTTTCAGTTTTGTTATTCAAGTTCGACCATGTCTCTCTGAAGTTTAAACTGTTTCAAAATAGTATTATAGTTGTTAAAATGTTAATTTTGGTGTCAGTCGTTTCCTAACACATATTATCATATGCAATGTATTAATATCTCAATTGGATATTTATCTTGACAGGATATGGAGTTTAAAAGCCGGCCCGCCCATGGTCGTTTTAGAGAGGAGTGAAATCCCGGTTGTTCTTGTGCTAATGGCTTGCACGCTGCATAACTCTCTGGGTCTCAGTGAGCGGTCGGTCAACTGAGATGGTAATATTAACACCGCATCTACTGGCATCGCTGTGGAGGTGAAGAAAAGGAGTCAAGAGAAGAAGTAAGGGGTAAAAGAGGAGAGTGATTGCAGGAGAGGGGAGAAGATGGACATATAGAGAAGAGCTAAAGATGAGGAGGATGGGGTTAAGAGAGAGAGAACGCGATACCACCGTGAACACCAATGTTGTGCGAGTGTAACCCACGGGGGCCAAAGGGGAAAAACAATACAGGAGGCAAAGACAATGACAGAGTGAGTGGTGGAGGAGAGAAAGCAGAGAGATGAAAGGGAAGAAACCATGGAAAGGAGGAAGGAAGATGAAAATGGAGAGATGCACGCAGTATGTTGTACACAGTGGCTGTATGAGCCTATGGGAAGGTCAAGGGTCAAGAGGGGTGATGAGGTCACAGTGGGCCCAGCAGGGTTACTTAGAACAGGATATCCTGCTTGAAGGCCTCATCTGTCTCTCTCTCTCTCTCTCTCACTCTCTCTCTCTCTCCTATTCCCATGGAGGCAAAGGGGAGAGGACAAGGGCACTTAGAGGTGTAACCTTTCACCGAAAGCACATGAGAAAACATAAGTTCCTAACCGAGAAGTTCCCCTTTAATCAATCATCACTGAAGGAGAGGACAGAAAGACACACAGGCGGGGAGACAAACAGACACTGAGGGGCAGACAGACGGACAGACCGGCAGACAGGAACCATGAAAATGTCTCTTTACGAGCGGTGCAGGAGGTTCCTCAACGTTCTCCATCCAGGTTTAGTCTCTGTCAGACTCCACCAAACATGTTAGCACGCTCCTCATGTGCAAACCCACCAGGATTTTGAGCTATAATCGGATAAATTCATCCCCGCCCCGTAACCTATCCAAGCATATAAAAGATTATGTCCATTTCAGGGCAGTTATATATGAGTGCCATCAATCTCCGGGGTCATCCAAGTTCCCGTCATTGGCCTAATCGGGTAAAGCATTGTCAGACTGACAGGCCGAGAGCGAAAGCTGGCATGTGAAATATTTCCTGTTCCGAAAGGGATGTAAATAAAAGTATAATCTCCTCACATACTCAGTCAGACACGGAGGCTCCGGCGCGCACATTCGAGGACTGTCTAAAATGTGAGATTTTCCACAAGGGGAACACCAACCCCGGTTGCTCACCGTAGTTAGAGCGGGGCAGAGCGATAGCGAAAAAGAAGAGAAGCGAGGTATAGAAAGTGAGAGAAGAGGCCAGGGAGCTATTTTTGGGCCGGCGAATTTCCTGCAACCCACTTCTTTAGGCATGCTAGACTGTAGAACGGTGGGTGTTGTGATGGTAAGATTTGAGTTGTTTTGTTTTGGTATGAATGTTCATGTAAATGTGTGCGTCTGCGTCTGTGTGAGGGTTATCACGCTTCTGCTGTTGTGTTTTGTAGTGCAAGCTCACCCAGCCTGTTGGCACCCTGGGGATTTCCTGTGGTTGCTATGGTTTCTAACTGTGTTTTAAACAACCCGAGACCACTCCAAACACCCCTAGGGTGCATGGATGCTTCAGTTGTATTTAGGCACTGGTATTGTGTTGTTCGCGAGGAGTGGGTTCGATTCACTTTCAGCCCAAAACTGTGAAAAGAGCTTGCAATTTATTTGATGACATTGCCGGGGCATTTGTTTACTTGTGATGAAGATCATGACGTGGTCGTCATCCCATGCATGCTGTTTCCGTGTTACAGAGCCTGAAGGGGTTGAATTGAAAGAGAGTTGAACCCAGCTCTGGTGGTTTGGTCCCTTTTTTCTCAGCAAAACATTTCTTAAAATATTATGTAGTTCAGGATTATCACTCATTGCGTCTAACTGCTCCTAGCTACACAGCTAGGGTGGGTTAAACGCAGACAGGGAATTTCATTGTATGTATGTACAAATGACAAATAAAGTGTATTCTATTCTATTCTGTTCTGTTCTGTTCTGTTCTGTTTTATATCATGAGATTTTCTATGTGGCCCTAAAATAGATTAGGTGGGTATAGACAATGAAGGTATGCTCAACAGGAAAAAGAGGTTCATCTGCATTGAAGGACAGAGAGAAAAATGATGGATGATGGGTGGATGGATTTGCCCTGTAGTAAAGATAATCCCAGGCCAGACCAAATCCAGACCAGGTCTTTAGGGGGGGGGGTTCCTTCATGTCAACTCCAAGACTTTAAGGTTGCAAGTCCAACTCAAGACCAATGGGACCAAAACTTCTGGAAAGGCTGACACCAGAACAGTGAAGTGCCATCATGACTCATCTAAATATCTGGGTGTCTATATCACTCGCGAATTCGAAAATGTATGTGATACGAATTTCTCTCCATAAATTACTGAGATGAAGACAGACGTTGATAAATGGAATATCGTCCATATTTCATTAGGAGGCAGAGTTGATTCTATTGAGATGAATGTTTTACTACGTTTCCTGTATCTGTTTCCATGTCTGCTAGTGTTCTTGCCTAAACACTTTGTTTTTTATTGCTTAAGATAAGCATATTACAGGTTTGTTTTATGGGACGATAAACAGCCAAGGATAAGTAAAGCATCAGTCTCAGGGTGGACTTTCTCTGCCTGACTTCAGATATTACCACTGGATGGCAAATATACAGAAGATAATATATACTGGATTAAGCTCCTTCAAGTAAACTGGTGACTAAACAAAGCTAAATCTTGCCCTTCTTCCTATATTGTAGCATTGGCAACTTCTAAACTGCCCCCCTCTCCAAGACAATATTCACCCAACCCTACTGTAATTACAACACTGAACATTGTGGCATGATTTTGTACAAAAATTGGCTCCACAAATTTATCGTCTCTCCCTGTTCATGATGATCACCTTTTTCCTTCACCCACACCCGACTCTGCATTCTCTCTAGGGCTTAAAAATGGAATTTTCATCCTTGGCCAAATACATTGGTGGGGTCTTCAGAGGTTTCGGTGATATATTTGAGAGATATTACAGCCCTCAATCCCATCTGTTCTATTATTTTCAAGCACGAGATTTTGCTAACTCTTAACGACCCAATTTTTCTCAATTCACCACAAAACTCGGTTTATGAGACAATCCTGAACACACTTCCAAAGGGAAAGGGATTTTATATCCCATTCATTCATTTTCCAAACTGCTTATCCTAATTAGGGTCGCGAGATGCTGGAGCCTATCCCAGCGCTCATTGGGCGGAAGGAAGGGAAACGCCCTGGACAGGTCGCCAGTCCATCGCAGGGCAGACACGTTCACACCGAGGGACAATTTATTATGTCCAAGTCACCTGACCTACATGTCTTTTTGGTGGTGGGAGGAAACTGGAGCTCTCGGGGGGGAACCCATGAAGACCCGGGGAGAACATGCAAACTCCACACAGAAGTGTGAAGTTTGCGTGGCCGGCCGGGAATCGAACCCAGTACCGTCTTGCTGTGAGGCGACGGCGCTAACCGCTGGGCCATTGTGCCGATAGATCCCAAATATATCAAATGATCAACCCACTTACTGAGACTAACATTGTTAAAATCAAAGTGGATTGGGAAAAAGAACTTGATGTGAGCATGCCCGATTCAATTTGGAACCGGCCCCTAATTAGTGTTAGTCAAAGTTCATCTTGTACACAGTTAAATATATTACCATTAAATGTACTGCGTCGCCTGCACTACGCTACATCCAGACTTTGGAAAATGTATTCAAATGTCGTAGACAGCTGCAGTAGATGTCCCAACTCACCAGCAGATCTTGCACACATGTTTTGGTTGTACCCACAATTGACAAATTACTGGGATGCAACATTCAAAGTCTTGTCAGAGTCCCTCAGTCTCTATCTTGTCTATGTGGTTGAGGGACCTAGTGTTCTTTCTAGGACTGGAGAAAATGACGTTTTTGCTGAGGGGACACCCTGAGAACGCCACCCCGGGGTCAGACCATGCAACACTTTGGTAGATTGAAGACCCTCTCTGTAGTAGAGTCACAACTCTTTCCTGTTACCTCGGGCTCCTTTTTAGCCCCTGATGTGTTTATCTGATTGCCTTTAATACCCCCCTGCCTTGTATTTACTAGCTTTGTGCAGACTCCGGGTTGTTAACACTGTGAAGTGCTGCTTGACAGACTGGGCCGTGTGACTTGTTCTGGTGTCTGGGGGAATTTAGATGTGCGAGTGATTGAGGGGGAAATGTAAAAGTAAAACTACGTGTACAATGTATGGTTGTGTTCTCTGTGTTTTTTTAGAATAGATATACCAAAAAAACCACCATGACTGTGACTGCAGCGGTCTACCATCGCAGTAAATGTCACAGTTTCACTACAGTCATATTTATTTAGACTTGTTTTCCTCCGTCAGGGGAATGTTTTAGATTCCAGTTTCACAATGTTTCGGGGACATAAATCAATGGTGAGACAAAAAAAGAAACAAATAAGATCCGATTGCACTTTACATGTAAGCCTGGGAAAGATAAGTAGGTTTGAGTCTTGTACTCGGCCATTCTTGAAAAATGATCACGAGTGCGTCCGCATGATCCAACATGATCCAAGTCCGAGTCGTGTCCGAGTCGTTATGGTGCGACGTCCGAGACGAGATCAACATGGAAGGATGGGTTGATGGATGGATCATGATATTCCTGCTTTAGTACATACATACATACATACATACATACATACATACATAGAGAGAGAGAGGGACAGACAGACAGACGGAAAGACAGAGAGACAGACAGACAGAGCGAGACAGACAGACAGAGACAGACAGACAGAGAGAGAGAGAGAGACATAGAAAGAGACTGAGAGTGAGAGAAAGACAGAGACAGAGAGAGAGAGAGAGAGAGAGAGAGAGACAGACAGACAGACAGACAGACAGACAGACAGACAGACAGACAGAGAGAGAGAGTGAGCGAGTGAGTGAGAGAGAGAGAGAGAGACAGAAAGAGGCAGACAGACAGACAGACAGAGACAGACAGACAGATAGAAAGAGACTAAGAGTGAGAGAGAGACAGAGAGAGAGACAGACAGACAGACAGACAGACAGACAGAGACTGAGAGTGAGAGAGAGACAGAGAGAGAGACAGACAGACAGACAGACAGACAGAGCGAGAGCGAGCTAGAGCAAGAGGGGGAGAAACAGAAACACAGTCAAAAAAAGCGATGACATGCAGTAAAGGTGAGGAGGACGGGGCGAGCTACAGGGTAACATCTAATTCCCCTCTTGCCCCCATCAGGGGAGACTGATCACTCCTTTTCTATCCCGCATGGGTGTAAAGGCACCGCGTTTATCTTTGAACCCATCGAGGATGAAGCTTTGAAACCCGAACCCGGAGGCTCGGCGGGGCCTCGGAGCAGCAATGAATCAGGGGGGGGGGGGGTTGACGCAAGGAGGTCTCGGGGAGCGGCGGGCATGTGAGAAGCTGTGGTCCTGTGACTAACTTCTCATTGACTCGCCGCCGTGCCGAGGAAAGTTCCTGTCAGCGCGCTGCGGCGATAGGCAGGGTGCTCATGTCACACACGGGGCTTGGCTTGTGGCGGGCCTATTGTTCAACAACCGGCTGCCTCTCTCTCTCGCTCTCTGACACACTCAGAAAACACCCTTTGCTCACCGCCTCGATGGGCAGATTCCACAAATACCGTGGAAACATGGTTTATTTGTGTGTGTGTGTGTGTGTGTGTGTGTGTGTGTGAGATTTGTTTTGGTAAGCGTGAACGTCTCGCTGAAGGAATGTATGACTGTGTCTTGCGCGGCTTTCCATCGCCACCGGTTCTGCTACTACGCGCGTTAGGCGAATGTGTGTACAGCGCAGTTGTTTTTTTCTCTCTTCTTTTCTGCATGCATCCATACTTTGCATGCGATATGTGAATGTGACGCGGAGCGAGCGTGGGCCGAGGGGGCTGTCCCAGCTTCTGCAGCCTTCTGAGACTGCAGCGGCTGCGTTTTGAGGTTGAAATACACGATTTTCACGACTGCGTTACAGGCCCTGGAGAGAAGGATAACATCTTATCTTTAGAAGAGAGGGGGGGGGGGAATAGAATTTCCATCATGAGTATTTTTCAAAAGCTTTGACGTTTTTAGTCGGAGTGACTCGGAGCAAGCGGGACGGTGACGCCTATTCTCACATTTAGGAACCTGAACACGTCACAGAGCTTTTTAAAACATAGAAGGTGTCGCTCTATCCAAATGATAACGCCGGAAATAAATCATAGTCTGGAGCTATTATATCCCCCCCCTTTTTTTGTGCCCAATTGTATCCAGCCAATTGACCTTTTGTAAAGTCCCGCCCCAGAACGGTGCTTGTCCAATCCTACCTTAGCAACGGTCCGTCAAGCTTTCAAACAACATGCTGCAACGGTGTGCCTATGTGATCTGCAAATCGGATACTAGATATCTGAAAAGTTTGGAGGGGGTGTAATTTTCTTTCCCTTCCCGAAACCCAGAACGCAAGAAGCGCAATGTCGGCAATAGATTTGGCAGTATAGCAGACCCCATGGCCAGCTTAATCCATCCAAAATCAACACAAATACGTCTGCTCCAAGCTAAGCTTGCTACTAACTATTATTGATAGCTAATACAGCTAACGTATTATTACTGTTACTTTTGCCCACACGATGCGCTGATTTCATCCTTCATGTTTTGGTGTTTTCCGGCTACTTCCTGGATAGTTCTGAAACGCTTGACGGGCATAGCAACAGTAACTAAGGGGGGCGGGACTTTACATAGCAACAGTAACTAAGGGGGGCGGGACTTTACGAAGGGTCAATTGCCAATTACTCCACTCTTCCAAGCCATCCCGGTCTCTGCTCCGTTTGCTCTTATTTGCCAAAGGTGGCCCATATTTGTTTTGTGATATTTGGGCCATATTCACCATTTACCACACGGGGCCACTTCAGGGTCACATCCAGATTAGATGTTGCCGAGAGCACCGCATATTTGCCCTAAAAGGCCCACATTTGATTTGGCATATTTGGGCCATATTTGCTATTATTCATGTGGGCCACTTCAGGCTCACATCCAATTTGTCAGGGCCAGAAGAGGGCCATCAGTGCCGCATCATTGGCTGAAGTGGCCCACATCCGGATGCTATCTGGGCCTCCCGCCCCTGAACAGGCGCCCTTGACCGACCAGAGGAGGCGCTAGTGCAGCGACCAGGACACACACCCACATCCGGCTTCCCACCCGCAGACACGGCCAATTGTGTCTGTAGGGACGCCCGACCAAGCCGGATGTAACACGGGGATTCGAACCGGCGATCCCCGCGTTGGTAGGCAAAGGAATAGACCGCTACATTACCCAGACGCCCCGGAGCTATCATATCTTTTAGAGAGAGTGGAAAACGAAACATGAAGTATGTGTCACTACAATCCATACAGCGTTGGTGTGAAAAATAAATAAAACTTTTCAAGCGCTCCCAATGAAAGATGAAGAGAAGGTCTTCCAGTACAGAATTTGAGAGAGCGGCGTTAATCTGAGTGATTTACCCCCGTTGCCCCGCATCACCGCGACAGTTGACGGACATTGCCGTGTCTCCGGCGTGTACCGCGGCTATGAAGGCTGCACGCAATGCAGCTTTGTGAACGTGCAAACCCCCCCCCCGCCCCCAGGCTGATGCTTATCAGCTGGCCATTGCCACTTCGTGTCATGCATGTACTGATATAATCAGCTCACAAGGGAGTTTCAGGGACAGAGGACGCACATTCCTCCGCAGGACATTATCTGCCGGTCCTGATTTGCTGGCCCTGCGGTCATCCTGTCAACTTTCAACTACTGCTGACTACGGCCAACCAATTACCACGCATTGATGGCTCGTATTATGTTTAATTTGATTTTCAAAGTATGAGGCCCACTCAACCCGGCGCCCTTTTAAATGTCCGACGAGGAGACAATGGACAGAGTTCAAATGTGCAACGGGCCATTTCACTGGCATTGACACACGCTTGTTACTACATGCTGCCTTTGATAAAAAAGCCTCCAACAAATGGCAAATAAATGAGTATAAACAGTGGACGTTCTCCAAATCTATTGTTGAATAAAATCATATAAACATGCTCCACTGGCAGAGAAGAAATGGTAGCACAATTTCCACTGGGAAAACGCTGCACTGTGCAAAGTAGTACGTTAACATAGCAGGGGCTATGCAGGCTGCATGCCATGAGGCTGTTTAAACCAACACACACACGTACACGTGCACACACGTGCGCACACACACACATACACACATACAGAAAGGCATAATACTCTTTAAGTACAGACTATTATCCCAAAATGCACAATTACATGCAAGTATACAGGCCCTACACAACACGTCGCATGTGTGCACGAGTTTACACCTGCACAAAAGCAAACGCACACACGCGTGCACACACACATGTAGGTCAACCCCCTTTTTTTCTGGAAATATTATTTTAGTCTCATTGTTTTGAAATTCCGCGTCTTTGTGTTTCCTCAGCCCAGCAAAGATAATGTCTTTTCCTCAGTGTCTCCTCCCCCGCGCTGTCTCCCTCTCTCCCTCTCTATCACTCCCCGCCTATCCTCCCCCTTCTCTCCCCCCCATCTGCCTGTCTTCGTTTCTCTTCACCTTCCTCATCTCCTCCTCCCTCTTCACCCCCCCCTCTCAGAACAGTCATAGAACAGTATGATTGCGCCTTCCTTTTCGTCCTCACAGCAGCATTCCTCACATTCCTGTTGGCTTCTTAAGGGGAAGGACCCTGCTGGCACACTGAGACCAAACATTATTACAGCTCAGCCGCTCTCTCCCTCTCCCCCCCTCTCTCTCTCCCTCTCTCATACTCTATTTCACTCTCTCTCACTCTGTCTCTGTCTGTATCGCCCTCTCTCCCTCTCTCACCCTGTCTCTCTCTCCCTCTATCTAATTCTCTCTCCCTCTCCCACTCTCTCTCTCCCTCTCTTTCCCACTCTCTCCACCTCTCTCTCCCCCTCTCTCTTTCTCTCTGTATCTCTCTCACTCTTACTCTCCCTCTCTCTCACCCCCCCTCTCTCTGTCTCACCCTCTCTTGCTCTCTGTCTCTCTCATACTCAGTTTCACTCTTTCTCTCTCTGTCTCTCTCTCCCTCTCCCTCTCTCACTCTATCTCCCTCTCTTTCCCACTCTCTCTCCCTCCCTCTATCTCTCTCTTATTATTCTCGCCCCGTTTCCTTGTCTTATCGCTTCCCTCCTCTGTACTCCCTCCCGTACATTCACCCCGTCAGTCTGACTCTTCTCTCATTCTTGCTCCATGTCTCAACCCCCCTGCCCATCCCTGACCCCGTTTCTTATGCCCCCACCATCGCCACCAGCTCTTCCTCTTCATCTCTTCTTCTGGCTGACTCATTATCCTCCCTTGCGTGCTCTCTACCAAAACTACATCACCCGCCATGCCATTTTACAGAGTGCATCAACTTGGCTACGTTCTATGGTTAGAGGAAATAAAGTTTGTACCTTTCCTCCTTATTTTGCAGAATGACCTCCTTCATGTTTGTGCGAGTCCCTGCGCTGTTGTTTTAACGTCTTCTCAGCCATTTAATGTCTGAAATACTGCCCATACAATGTCAGATAACGCACCCATTACAAAGTGTCTGCATGCATGCCCAATAATCCAGGTAAGAAAATCAAAGAAGGTTGAATCAGTTCATCTGGATACAATGTTTATTGGCAGATATATTACATGTTCACCTGGATACAATGTTTATTGACAGATACAATGGATACATACATACATCTGGCTACATACGTATCTGGATACAATGGATACATACATACATCTGGCTACATACGCATCTGGATACAATGTTTATTGACAGATACGTTTCATCACTCAAGTGATGAAATGTATCTATCAATAAACATTGTATCCAGATGAACTGATTCAACCTTCTTTGACCAATCACAAAGGCATGTATACATAAAGGAGAGCGGATGTAAGCACACACTGATGTGTACATAGACACCTAAACACAATAACAGTAATGTAAACGTGTGCCTTCTGACATACGCACTGCAACGAAAATCTTGCCCCATTTCGTTTGTAGAAAGGGCTCAAAATGACCTCAATATGACTTTATTAGTGTGTGTGTGTGTGTGTGTGTGTGTGTGTGTGTGTGTGTGTGTGTGTATGTATTCTCAGATTAGCGTTTCATGTTGAGATGAAGAGCATGCAGCTCACCGTTTTATTTATTCAAGTGTACGTTTCCTTTTTATGCCCTAATCCAAAACACAACAGATAAATTATGCAGCTTATGTGGGCTGCTAAACATGCAGGAATGCTTCACTATTCAGGGTGTTTAATTGGAAAAAAAAAAAGAGCGGGTAGAGGTCGTAACACAAAGCCAGTGGTTTCAATTCATTGTGCGTTTTAGAGCAACTTAATTTAATATGTAGTGGAAATGATATTACGCAGACGCGCGGTGCTGTTAAGGCAGGTAAAGTTGTAACCCAATAAAGGGAAAGGGAAATTGGAGAAATGATTTGATTCCTTTGCTTATGACTTGGTCATTCCAGGGTTGACAGCAGTGCTGCTGCTGCTGTGTGTGTGTGTGTGTGTGTGTGTGTGTGTGTGTTTGAGTGATGAAACACCATTATCCTCAGTTCTACCTTCCATGTGTTGACGTCCTCTGCCTGTCTGCCCTTCATTCTAATTATTGTCGTATGGCGATTGCACAAAACCCATATTGTGCCGTTTTTGGAGACTCTAGCCCTCTCTTGAAAAACCCTTTTCATCTTAAACTCGAGGCAAACAGAGGATAGTGTTCTCCAGTGTGTGTGTGTGTGTGTGTGTGTGTGTGTATACATACATACATAGATACATACATACATGCATAGATACATACATACATACATACATACATACATACATATAGAACTATATATAGAACTATATATATATATATACATACACACACACATATATATGTGTGTGTATATATCCGATCTAAGATTATTGAGTATTTGATAGTAGTTATATATATATATACACACACACACACACACATGCATGCACGCACACGCGCACACACACACACACATATATATACATATACATACACTCACCGGCCACTTTATTAGGCACACCTGTCCAACTGCTCGTTAACTCAAATTTCTAATCAGCAACTCAATGCATTTAGGCATGTAGACATGGTCAAGACGATCTGCTGCAGTTCAAACCGAGCATCAGAATGGGGAAGAAAGGTGATTTAAGTGACTTTGAACGTGGCATGGTTGTTGGTGCCAGACGGGCTGGTCTGAGTATTTCAGAAACTGCTGATCTACTGGGATTTTCACGCACAACCATCTCTAGGGTTTACAGAGAATGGTCCAAAAAAGAGAAAATATCCAGTGAGCGGCAGTTCTGTGGGCGAAAATGCCTTGTTGATGCCAGAGGTCAGAGGAGAATGGCCAGACTGGTTCGAGCTGATAGAAAGGCAACAGTAACTCAAATAACCACTCATTACAACCGAGGTATGCAGAAGAGCATCTCTGAACACACAACACGTCGAACCTTGAGGCAGATGGGCTACAGCAGCAGAAGACCACACCGGGTGCCACTCCTGTCAGCTAAGAACAGGAAACTGAGGCTACAATTCGCACAGGCTCACCAAAATTGGACAATAGAAGATTGGAAAAACGTTGCCTGGTCTGATGAGTCTCGATTTCTGCTGCGACATTCGGGATGGTAGGGTCAGAATTTGGCGTCAACAACATGAAAGCATGGCTCCATCCTGCCTTGTATCAATGGTTCAGGCTGGTGGTGGTGGTGTAATGGTGTGGGGGATATTTTCTTGGCACACTTTGGGCCCCTTAGTACCAATTGAGCATCGTGTCAACGCCACAGCCTACCTGAGTATTGTTGCTGACCATGTCCATCCCTTTATGACCATAGTGTTCCCATCTTCTGATGGCTACTTCCAGCAGGATAACGCGCCATGTCATAAAGCTCGAATCATCTCAGACTGGTTTCTTGAACATGACAATGAGTTCACTGTACTCAAATGGCCTCCACAGTCACCAGATTTCAATCCAATAGAGCACCTTTGGGATGTGGTGGACCGGGAGATTCGCATCATGGATGTGCAGCCGACAAATCTGCAGCAACTGCGTGATGCTATCATGTCAATATGGACCAAACTCTCTGAGGAATGTTTCCAGTACCTTGTTGAATCTATGCCACGAAGGACTAAGGCAGTTCTGAAGGCAAAAGGGGGTCCAACCCGGTACTAGCAAGGTGTACCTAATAAAGTGGCCAGTGAGTGTATATGTGTGTGTGTGTGTGTGTGTGTGTGTGTGTGTGTGTATGTATGTATGTATGTATGTATGTATGTATGTATGTATGTATGTATGTATATATATATATATATACACCCTATCTAAGATTATTGAGTATTTGATAGTAGTTCGCTGTTGGTGATTGTAGTAACAGCTGACCGGTGCGAGCCTGAGAGTTTGTGTGATGAGTGTAACTTCCTCTCCCTCTGTGGGCGGTGCTGCCTGCTGCACTGTGTCTCTGTCACCCTGTGCGCTTGTTATTTTTGACGTGCACACCGGATGTGATTCAGACTCTGTACCCGATTTTGCAATAGAATGGTCTAACCACATACACATGCATATGTGAGGAAAACATATATATTTGTACAAGAGGGCACAGGCAAAACACACACACACACACACACACACACACACATGCAAACACACACGCAAACACACACGCAGACAAGCACTTCAATTTCAAGTTCAATTTATTCAATGAAATTCTTATGCTCTGACTCTGCCTCGACACAAAGGACACAGGGGCACACCATCCCTACAACAGACCTATACCAGACCTGCACCATCCCTACACCAGACCTGAACCAGACCTACACAATCTCTACACCATCCCTACACCAGACCTGCACCATCCCTACACCATCCCTGCACCAGACCTACACCATCCCTACATCATCCATACACCAGACCTGCACCATCCCTACACAATCCCTGCACCAGACCTACACCATCCCTACATCATCCATACACCATCCCTACATCATCCATACACCAGACCAGCACATCCCTACACCAGACCTGCACCATCCCTACACCAGACCTGCACCAGACCTACACCATCCCTACATCATCCCTACACCAGACCTGCACCATCCCTACACCATCCCTACATCATCCCTACACCAGACCTGCACCATCCCTATACCAGACCTGCACCAGACCTGCACCAGACCTGCACCATCCCTACACCATCCCTACATCATCCATACACCAGACCTACACCAGACCTGCACCAGACCTATACCATCCCTACATCATCCATGCACCAGACCTGTACCCTCCCTACACCAGACCTGCACCATCCCTACACCATCCCTACATCATCCCTACACCAGACCTGCATCATCCCTATACCAGACCTGCACCAGACCTGCACCATCCCTACACCATCCATACATTATCCATACACCAGACCTACACCAGACCTGCACCAGACCTATACCATCCCTACATCATCCATGCACCAGACCTGTACCCTTCCTACACCAGACCTGCACCAGACCTACACCATCCCTACATCATCCATACACCAGACCTGCACCATCCCTACATCATCCATACACCAGACCTGCACCATCCCTACACCATCCCTACACCAGACCTGCACCAGACCTACACCATCCCTACATCATCCACACACCAGACCTGCACCATCCCTACACCATCCCTACATCATCCATACACCAGACCTGCACCATCCCTACACCAGACCTGCACCATCCCTACACCAGACCTGCACCAGACCTGCACCAGACCTACACCAGAGCTGCACCAGACCTACACCATCCCTACATCATCCATACACCAGACCTGCACCATCCCTACACCAGACCTGCACCAGACCTGCGCCAGACCTGCACCAGACCTACACCATCCCTACACCAGACCTGCGCCAGACCTGCACCAGACCTATACCATCCCTACACCAGACCTGCACCAGACCTACACCATCCCTACACCAGACCTGCACCAGACCTGCACCAGACCTACACCAGAGCTGCACCAGACCTACACCATCCCTACACCATCCCTACACCAGACCTGCACCAGACCAACACCATCCCTACATCATCCATACACCAGACCTGCACCATCCCCACACCAGACCTGCACCATCCCTACACCAGACCTGCACCAGACCTGCACCAGACCTACACCATCCCTACACCATCCCTACACCATCCCTACACCAGACCTGCACCAGACCTGCACCATCCCTACACCAGACCTGCACCATCCCCACACCAGAACTACATAGACTATGTACATAGAATTCACTCGTGTACTCATGTAAGAAAATACAAACACATGTTACAACTATTTCTATTCAAGACACCAAATGAGTTACTGCATAATTAAGTGTCCTTACACACACACACACACACACACACACACACACACACACACACACACACACACACACACACACGCACACTGAAGACGCCCACGCGCACAGGGTTTCTGGTAAGGATTCCGGTTACACACACGCGAGGGAGACGGTGTGTGCTCAAGCAGCGCCAGCAGCAGAGAGTTAGGTTTCACTATTGGTCTGAGCCGACACTTATTGAATTTCTTTGACAACAAGTTCGGAAAATGGGATCTCACACACGCATCATGGAAACAAGAGAACAGGTTCAAAGTTGGGGGGAAACGGTTGTGAGGCTCACCACGTGCAACATTTCTCGATTCTTCTCGAAGGAAGAAAGACAAATGTTTCTCAGGGTTCAGTTTATATCGGGATCATACACTTTCCTTGACATTACAGGCCACACATTTGACATGACACTGAAAAGATGAGTCTGGTTGCATTAGTCTGCCTCTATAAAAGGCCTCTTCCCCTGAGAGGATGCATCCCGGTTCAACACACACGTGTGTGTGTGTGTGTCTCTTGCTCTGCCGGAGTGTACTGAAACCCTCACACATGTAAGCAGAGGTGAAGTATGCACCCCGCCATTGTCCATATGGACGGCTCATGGCCCCCGCTCCACCTCTCAGCCCAGCGCTTAATCCGCGCCATGCTCTCCGCGCAGACTCTCAGATGAGGAGGAATCTCCCAAGAAAGGCAAAACAGAAACGGGGCCGGATTCCCAACAGCAGAGGCTGCAGCCGCGTGCCTGGCATTCCAGTGTACTCTATAACTACGTTAAGGTCAGCCTGAATGCTTGCATTGATGGAAGAAACACAAATAAGCATTTCATGTGTGAGCCGTTCCTACGCAGCATGGAGAATATCCGTCAGGGCTATTGTAAATTAGTGTGTCTGGCCACATGAATGTGCAGGTGGTGGCCCAGATTGCAGAAGACTTACAGTTGCAAAGGAAATCGCTTTTGATTCTAAGAAACTGTTAGGCTGAGAGTCAGGCCCTGCGTCATGTAAAATACCACAAAACACAAAAACCGTGTGTGTGTGGTGGGTGTGTGTCTGTTGTATGTTGTCTGACAGGGGCAAGAATCAACTGGTTATGTTTCCTTTTAAAATGAGGCTAGGGCAGCCCTGTGCTGAACACACACACACACACACAAACACACACACGCGCACGCACACACACACACGCGCAAACACACACGCACGCACTCACACACACACACACTGAACGCTGCAGAGAAAATATTGCAGGGGTCCTCTTGTCAAGTCGCCCGTGGCTGGTTTTCGAAAGTAGGCGGAGTTTGACATTTGGCGCTGGGGAGGGGGCAGGGGCGGGGGGGAGGGAGGGGGGCACTTTTAACTGACGTCAATACACAGTCCCAACTATTGCGTGGAGCGCGTTACGTATACACACACAATAACTACAGGCGCGGCGTTGTGGGCGGCCTAACGGGCCTGGGCCCGCCCACTTATACAACTGCCCCCCTCAGTGACTGGGCGAGCATATAATTTCTCAACCTTTATTTTTAATTAATGAGGTTCACATTTAAATACGCGATAAAGACTCAAAACGTTATGCTTTCTAAAAAAAAAAACTATAAGAAAACATTTGTTAAGACTAC
>NC_079212.1:44660758-44673258 GCF_029633865.1 Lampris incognitus
CATGAAAGCCTTTTGTGGAGAGTGCAGCTTTTTTGAAGCTACCTGTATCTTCGCCATATCAGCTGCTATTAGCGGCTGTCAGCCAACAAGTCACCGCTGCCTCGCGGCAAGGCTGTCCCTTAACAGATGCCAGTCCTGCAGGGAACCTCTTTTAGTTGAGCTGATTTCCTCCACGGCATTAGAAAGAATTCAACCATTCCCTAACTTGGAAATTGCCAGTTCATTAACAAATATCACTTTGATTTATGTCCAAACCCCAACCGTGTGTGCAATCTAAAGTAGTGTAAAACAAATGCAAAGCATTATTTGCTTATCCTGTTTGACCCAGTTCTGACATATGGGTGTCGACACACACACACACACACACACACACACACACACACACACACACACACACGAACGAGCACCCTCTAAGCAAATTTTCACAAGGATATTTGTTTTCCTAACCAACCGCTGTGGTGAAAAGCACGGAGGCAGATGTGGGAATGTTGTGGGTTTTGTGTTGATAGGGTCTGCATTGGTACCCTTTCTGTGTTCATATGTTTGTGTGTGTACGCATGTGTGAATGTGTCAGTGTGTCACGAAGCAGGAGGGGGGGGGCGAGTGTGTTGCTGTGATGAGGGGCTTTATCTGCGCGAGGCCGTTTGGAGAATGTGTTTGATGTCGGCTTGACGATTGTGAGTCTGTATGAGTGAGTGTCTACGTGGGCTTGTATTTGTAAGTGTGTAGGTGTGTGTTTTGTGTTTGCACAAGATACGTGCACTGCTGATGGACAAGCCAGTCTTGCTCGAAGCTGCCCGTTCCTGTGAAATCTTTGACTCGCATATTCTCCATACCGGGTTCTGGTGCTGCTAGCGCCCCGGTAATCGGGGTATATGGAGTTATGTGGGGGTGACATCACTGTGGCGCTGTTGACTCTTGGTACCCCGTCCTATTGTAGTGAATTCAGGGGGGCCGACAGGAATCCGCCGCAGCGGGGACGTGAACCCGTCTCGACTACGCTAACCAGTCGACTAAAGCAGGGGTGTCAAACTCCAGGCCTCGAGGGCCGCAGTGTCTGCAGGTAATTTGTTGCAACCGTGCACTACACCACCTGATTTCACTAATTAGCTCACCTCCTGGATCAAGGAGGGAAAGGAACTAGTTTAATCGGGTGGTGTAGTGCATGGTCGCAACAAATACCTGCAGACACTGCGGCCCTCGAGGCCTGGAGTTTCACACCCCTGGACTAAAGGGTCCCACCCGTTAGCCAGCCGGCTAGCGAGTCTATTCGTCCGTGATCGTTACACTACCCCTGCCTCTTTCGGGAAGTGCGTCCCCGCGCTTCAGCATATCGGGGTCCCTCACGCCTTTCCGGTGGCCTCAGCGGTCTCTCACCATCCCACTTCTGACGCCAATCGTGGAGAATTCAGGGGGCAGTTGGGAATCCGACGCCGGCCGGGACGTGAACCCGGGCCGCCCGCGCCACGGGCGACCGCGCTAACCAGTCAACTCGAGGGTCCAACCCGTTAGCCCAGGGCTAGCGAGTCTAGTCACCCATGGCCGATACATATAGGAGCGGGGGGCAGCTGCAGCACCCGGGGGACCAACTCCAGTACTTCTTTCCGTTGCCTTGCTCAGGGGGCACAGGCAGGAGTATTAACCCCTAACATGCATGTGATTTGATGGCGGGAGGAAACCCACAGACACGGGGAGAACATGCAAACTCCACACAGAAAGGACGTGGGACGGCCTGGGGTTCGAACCCGGGACCTTCTTGCTGGGAAGCAATGGTGCTGACCACCGGGCCCACGGTGCCGCCCAGTCACCACAGTAGTCGCCCATTTCAGGTTCAGTGAAGGCCTGCTTTCCCCAGGAGGTTTAGAGAGAAAAAAGAGCTTCTGTAAGTAGCAGATTAAAATGCAGTGAGGTTCAATTATCTGATCGAATGATCTAGTGAGTTGTTTATAGGAGTCCTCTTTTAAAGTCGTACCGATGGACCCGCAGCTGGCTGATGGGTCCCCAGTAGGACGATCGAAGAGCTTCCTAAGCGAAATGTCCAGCGTGTTCGTTACGTCGCAGATAACGTCGCAAAAGATTGGAACAGATTAAGTGGGAGTATTATGAGAAGAAATACCCGGGGCCAGACCCTCGGTGTGGTCGCACCAGTGCTGCATGTGGTGTGCGGCGCACATTATAAAAAGGCACAGGGCTGAAGTGGTTTGGGTTCAGTTTATAAAGCGTAATACTTTTCTCGGGGAGTTGAGTTGTTTCTTTATAAAACACTTTCTATTGGATAAAGAAGTTAGTCATTCGCCAGCTACACAAACACACCAGCTCTTGAACGCAGACCGCCGCACAGACCGAGGCACTCGCTCTGTGTGTGTGTGTGTGTGTGTGTGTGTGTGTGTGTGTGTGTGTGTGTGTGTGTGTGTGTGTGTGTGTGTGTGTGTGTGGCGTCATAAAAATGTGTAGATGGGCTGATTTCAACACATTGAAGTGGAGGATAAGAGGGATACATTGACTGTTTATGTAATGAGTGTTCAAGTTTACTTTATAGTGTGTAGTTATTAAGTTTTGATTGTGCGATGTGCGTGTGTGTGTGTGTGTGTGTGTGTGTGTGTGTGTGTGTGTGTGTGTGTGTGTGTGGTGTGTGTGTGTGTGTGGCCGATTGTGCGTCAGTACTTGCATGTGTTTGTGAAGTGTGCATGACTTGGGTGACTGTGGAGTGGCTGTGTGTGTGTGTGCATGTCTGTGTGTGTGTGTGTGGCCGATTGTGCGTCAGTGCTTGCATGTGTTTGTGAAGTGTGCATGACTTGGGTGACTGTGGAGTGGCTGTGTGCGTGTGTGCAATGCATGCGTGTGTGCGTGTGTGCATGCATGCGTGTGTGCATGCATGCATGTGTGTGTGTGTGTGTGTGTGTGTGTGTGTTCTTGGCGTGCGGACCTGGAATGCGGTGAAGATTCTTAAAACACCTGTTTGGGTGGAACACACAGGGACATAAACTCTGCTGCTTTCTCTCTGCTCAGTATGCATGGCATCCAGGAGTTTATGATGGCTCACAATTGCACGTGACATTTATGAATCTTTTTGGAAAAGTAGGCATGCATGCGTGTGTGCGTGTGTGCATGCATGCGTGTGTGCATGCATGCATGTGTGTGTGTGTGTGTGTGTGTGTGTGTTCTTGGCGTGCGGACCTGGAATGCGGTGAAGATTCTTAAAACACCTGTTTGGGTGGAACACACAGGGACATAAACTCTGCTGCTTTCTCTGCTCAGTATGCATGGCATCCAGGAGTTTATGATGGCTCACAATTGCACGTGACATTTATGAATCTTTTTGGAAAAGTAGGAAAATATTTTAATTCGGCGCGAGCAAAGATACACACACACACACACACACACGCACACACACACCCGCATGCATACATGCGTAAATGGGCCATCACTTACTTAAACTTAATGACTGCTATACTTGAACACTCGTGAATTCACTAACAGAGAACCACCATTAGTATTTCAGAGGCAGCTGTGGGCAGGCGCATGCACATACACACACACACACTCACACACACACACACACACACACATACACACACACACACACACACACACACACACACACACACACACACACACACACACACACACACACACAGTACATTTTAGCCAGCTGCTTCGGAAGCAGAAAGGGGTTTTGAATGGGAGTGACAGCTGTGGATTCCAGAGAGAGAGATAGAAGAGAGAGAGAGTGAGGGAGAGAGAGAGAAGAGAGACAGTGAGCGCAAGAGAGAGCAAGAATGAGAGAGTAGAGAGAGAGCGAGAGAGAGTGTAGGGAGGGGGGGTTGTGCATCTATATGTAGAGATCCTGCATTGCACAAGGTTGATTTAGCAACTTGGCGTGTCAACACCCCCGGCCAATTGCCTCCACTTGATACTTTATTAGACATGACATCCCCAAAACCAACGCGGGGCGTCTGGGAGCTGGATGTGTTGTGCACATCGATACGGTACGCTAAGTGCAGCCGATCTCATCCACTCATCCACCAAACTGTGTATCTCACGCCAGTCACGAGCCACCCTTTAAAACGAACCGGCTCCTTGTGGCGTGGCTCTGTCCCACGTTATCTTTATTAAATACACCTCCCATTTCACCGCCGCCCATAAAGCCCTGTGTAGAAGTTCAACCCACGAAAGCACATGTGTGTGTGTGTGTGTGTGTGTGTGTGTGTGTGTGTGTGTGTGTGTGTGTGTGTGTGTGTGTGTGTGTGTTAAACTGCTGTCAATACATTACTCACTAGTTTTCCATCTCTCTCCGATGCGTGTCTTGTGTACGAGTATTCATTTATAGGTGTGTGTGTGTGTGTGTGTTCAGATCGTTAGCCTTTTCTCCCTCAGGGCCAGTTAGTCATTAATCAGCCCTGTTAATGGAAGCAATTCTTCAGTTATTCACCGAAAGCCACAGGACGGGGACAGTCGGTGTGTGCGTAATTGTAGTCAGAGCTGCTCTGTGCATCCCACCCTTTATCCGTCTTCAGTTTTCTGCGTATTTTTTTCCTCCTCTGCTTGTTAGAATAGCACGGCCTCTGCAGAACATTTGGTATTACTCACACACACCGACACTCGCACGCATGGCCGAGCGCGGAGTAGGGGGAGCGGCTGGAGAGGCGGCGCCTCTGGCCCGCGGTGTCGGTAACCCGGCCGGGCTCTTTTGGAAGGAGCGCCGTCAGTGTGTTGGCTCTTATATTTTGCACTAGATGTGTTCCTATGGGGGAAACCGTTGCGCTTTAATGCCCCCACACTGCCCCTCGGTAACACTCGCGCGCCACAGCTGGCCACAACAGCAGCTGTATGAACGAGTAGCCGAAGGGGAGGGCAGGGGAGGAAATGGCAGTCTAAACTCAGCTCTTAAACAGGAAGTGACTCTTTCTCTCATTGTTGTGTTTTTATAGACACTGCATCCTGCTGGTCTGAACATCCCCTGTTGCCATGGCCTCGGCCCTCATTGTTTATGGGATGCCTTGAACGTCTGAATAGCTTGCTGTTGCATCTGAACAATCTTTCTTCTTCTTCTTCTTCTTCTTCTTCTTCTTCTTCTTCTTCTTCTTCTTCTTCTTCTCTCTTCTTGTCTTTGACGACAGTCGGGCCTAGTTTGTGCAAGAAAGCCACAGCGCAACTTTCTGGTGTACGATCAAAACAGCACTTGTAATGCATTTGGACGGTGCCAGTGGCAAAAAAAGAGAGGGAGGAGAGAAGGAGAAGGAGTTAAAGAAAAGAGGATGTGGCCCGCAGTAAAAGATGACTGGAGGGGAGTGGAGCTCTCTGTCTAATTATAGTTCCTGTGGGGAGCCGGCTGAGGCCGAGGTGCTACCGGGTTTTTACACAGGCGATATTTAGAAGATAAAGCCGGTATGTGTTTTTTACTGTATAGCTGACTGTGCACTTTGCTAAACATGTGTTTGTGTGTACGTGCGTGTGTTTGGCACAAGCTCGGAAATTTTGCTTCCTTTATTTTTTCCCCCCGCCTCAATCCAGCGGCAAACAAAATAACTTGAGGTGTATCAAAGCCGAGACACAAACACACGGGGACAGCGAGAGAGATTAAAACACAACAACGACCGGGGATTCACTCCTACCTAAAACGACCATGGGTGGTCAAAATGACCGCCTGTTTTTTAAACTCTATATTCTCTCAAGATAAATACCCATTTGAGATATTAATGCATTACATACGTTATTGTGTCTGTTATGAAACTAACTGACACCAAAATTAACATTTAACAGCTATAATACTATTTTTAAACAATTTAAACTTCAGAGAGACACGGTCAAACTTAATTGAAAAAGTGAAAAAATTCCCTGAAAAACAAAACAGAAAACACATATTGCTGATCTAACAAACGTAACAAGGCCTATAAAACGTGAAATGTAAAAAAAAACAAAAAACAAAAAACAAACTGAAAACAATTTAAACAGTCTCAAACAACGACTGGAACTTAAAAACTATTAGAACAACCATGGTTTATAAACTCTATATTCTGTCAAGATAAATACACAGTTGAGATATTAATGCATTACATATGTCAGTAGGTCTGTTAAGAAACTAACTGACACCCAAATTAACATTTTAACAACTTTAACACTATTTTTCAAACAATTTAAAATGGCCGCCGTCCAACGCCTGTAAACACTGCAGCCCCTCGGTGGTAGTCATGGCGCGTCTGTAACCAGACATGTTGGAAATAATCACCAATCAAGTTTATACTATTTCTCTGCACTGGAGGGCGCTCGTGCGTTTCTAGGACAGAGCAACGAACCTCACGAAGGAAATGACGCACCAACACGCGTCATAAATAGTCACATGACGCGTACGACCACGCGCAAATTAAGTGCCGTCATTTGACCGCTCATGAACGTTTTAGGCGATCTTATAATAACTTTTCCCCCCCCGCGCAATTGGTCTAAAACTAATTTTAATGTAAATATATGCGATTTTAGCAGCATTCAGGGAGCGGCAGGTCTTCTGTTTTTTATGAAGTTATTTAATTTCGAAAATCCAAAACGGTCAAAATGACCGTCGCGGTCGTTCTAGCGTTAAATGTGTTGATGTTCTCTCCGGTTTAAGAAGTTTCTCATTCCCTCTCGCACATGTTTTGATTCACGTTCCTTCTGCTGCATTCGCTGCCTATAGTCTGTGATGGTTGCAAAATAGCTGCGCGCGCGCGCGCGTGTGTGAGAGAAAAAGAGTGAGTGAGAGAGTGAGTGAGAGAGTGAGTGAGCAAGAGAGAGAGAGAGCTTTTTGACCTCACAAAACGTTCCTGGATGTTTATGGAAACTCAGTGAGGACACAGGAAACTTGACCCACACTGCATTATACATCAACCTCCTCTGTTACACACACACCCACACACACACACACACACACACACACACACACACACACACACACGTACGTGCATGCGCATGCCCCTCCTGTGCACACACAATTGCAAACATAGGAATGCATGCTCACACCGTCCTTTCTTCACCGTCCTTTCTTCATCACTGTCCTTTCTTCACCATCCTGGCTTGCAGGAGAAGGAAGGCAGACACACAAAAACACTGTCATGGAGTTTCCAGCAGCTTCGGAATGTTGTTATTTTTAACGCGAGCTGGTAAACATGCGTAAACACAACACAGTATGATAGGATAGAAGGGGCTCCGGAGCCCCCCCCTGAATAAGCCACATAAACTGTATGTTAAATCCCAACGGCTCTTTAATGTTAGGTGAGTAAATTACTTATCATCCATGCAAACACATGCACACGCACATGCACACGCACACAGACACACACACTATCGTTGGTGATTTCCATAATGACTGGAAACACACCTTTCATTTGAATGAGTTAAAATAATTCACTGCCAAGCCTCACCCTTCCACTGAAACAAATGATGAATAGAGCTTACTACACACACACACACACACACACACACACACACACACACACGGAAATACATACATGAGTGTGAACACACACAGTATGAGCACATGCAGACATGTGTACAAACACACACACACACACTCATGCACACAGACACACACAGACACAGACACACACACACATATCCACGTCCACACAAATACACTCGCACAAACCCAAACTGTGTGTGGGAGCGGCCGAGGGAGGGCCGCGACATGGCCTGTGTTTTTGGAAGGTTATTTCGGGCTTGTTTATTGTCCCATAGAGTTTCTCTACGGCGGTGCTTTAGCAGCGCCGCATGTTGCCCCGCCACGGGTGTCGTCTGCACGCCCAGAGACTGTCAGCGTGTCGACCCGAGGGGCATTTCACATGTTTACTACCGGTTAAACCGACAACTCCTCCGAGCAAGCTGTCGTGGCTGCGGTTTGCTGCGGTGAATACGCACAGGCGGACTGTTTCTCCCGCAGTGTGTGTGTGTGGCGGTGGGAGGACCACGCCCCACGGAGGAGACGTCAGCTTCACTTATCTCACAAATTCCTTTCATTTCAAAAAGTGTCCCAATAACACAAGTAATTTAATCTGGGTTAAAAAATTGTTGGTTTTTTTTTAGATGAGGGGGGGGGTTACCCCTTTTTCTTCCCAATTGCACTCGGCCAATTACCCCACTCTCCCGAGCCGTCCCGGTTGCTGCTCCACCCCCTCTGCCGATCCGGGGAAGGCTGCAGACTACCACATGCCTCCTCCCATACATATGGAGTCACCAGCCGCTTCTTTTCACCTGACAGTGAGGAGTTTCACCAGGGGGGGGATCACGCTACCCCCCCCCCCGAACAGGCGTCCTGACCGACCAGAGGAGGCGCTAGTACAGCGACCAGGACACATACCCACATCCGGCTTCCCACCCGCAGACACGGCCAATTGTGTCTGTAGGGGCGCCCGACCAAGCCGGGGGCAACACGGGGATTCGAACCGGCGATCCCCGTGTTGTTAGGCAACGGAACAGACCACTACGCCACCCGGACGCTCTCGTTCGTTTGTTTGTTTGTTTGTTTGTTTGTTTGTTAAGAAAAAAACATGACCGTAATAGGAGAACTCGTTCCCCCATTTGTGGAGCGGCTCGGCCCGTTTCTCAGAAGTGACATCATGGTGATGTTGTGTGCAGGTCCGCATTGCTTCAGCATATTGTCACGTTTTTTTTGTTTTGTTTTTTTTAACGCTGGAAACAAATGAGGCCCAATTATCGTTATTATTCAATTATCTGACTCCAGCGGCACCGTTTCTTTTCATCTTCTGTCAAAAGAGGTTATTTGAAACCTCGGCATCGGTGCGGGATTAAGCGTAATTGCACTTGTTTCGGTGTCTGAAGACGGATATCACGCACCTTGTACACTCCATATACACCTGAAACACTCGCCCGGCTTCATTAGGCCCACTTCCACCCCTGCTTTGGAGGAGAACACACTTCAGATTGGATGACGTCCGCTGATAGTCATCCTTATTAAAGTGTGCCATGTGGAGATGGGAGGAAAACCTGCAGGTGGTCCAGTCAGCGCCGAGCCCCGGTTTCACCTGCAGGTTCTGGGAGACGTGCTGAAGTCGGCTGGGCTGTGTTTAGTTTGTTGGTTATGTCTGGCGGCTCCGCTCTTAAAACACACACACACACACACACACACACTCACACAAAACTCTAACCACAGCCGAACCTGTGTCTGTGATCTTGGGTTTGTTTGATTTGGATCAACCGGGACCAGTTCTGATTATTTATTTGATAAAAGACTCGGGCGGGGGGGGTTAAGTTGGGGATTTTCTGTAACAAAACAAATGCCGATAAATATCCCAGTTGTGTGTACACTCACACTCGGTTTCACTGCAACACAAAGAAAGCGGAAAGAGAGAGATGTCGGGTTGCTGTTTCACCTTGTTCCAGTTAAGGAACACACACACACGCACACACACACACGCACACGCACGCACGCACACACACACACACACGCACACACACACACACACACACACACACACACACACACACACACACACACACGGGTCATAATAACAGAGACATATATGCCCCCCCAGGCTCAAGGAGATGGCTGAGGAGAGGTGGAGGGAGAGGCAGAAGGAGAGATGAAGGGACAGATGGAGGGAAAGGTGGCGGGAGAGATGGAGGCAGCGGTGGATAGAGATGTAGGGAGAAGAGCGGGTAGAGGTGAAGGGTGAGGGAGACAGAGGTGGAGGGGTGGAGGGAGAGATGGAGGGAGAAGTGGAGGGAGAGGCGGAGGGGTGGAGAGGGAGATGGAGGGAGAAGTGGAGAGACAGATGGAGGGAGAAGCGGAGGGAGAGGTGGAGGAAGAGATGGAGAGAGGCGGAGGGAGAGATGGAGGGAGAGGTGGAGGGGGATGGAGGGAGAGGTGGAGAGACAGATGGAGGGAGAAGCGGAGGGAGAGATGGAGAGAGGCGGAGGAGAGATGGAGGGAGAGGTGGAGGGCGAAGAGAGAGAGAAGCGGGAGCAGGGGGAAAGGGGCTATGGGGGGCACCTCTGTGACTTTCTCAGGGGTGTCAGGTTGTGCCAACAATTCATCCACCTTGACCTCTGACTTCTACCGTCTGCCTGCTCTGCCTTATTTCTCATTCATCCCTCTCCCCCCTTCTCTTTCTTCCCTCGCTTACTTTCCCATTCTTCCGCCCTGCCTTCCTTTGTGCCACTCTTCCTCCTTCCTCGTCCGCTTCGGCCCCCTCTTCAGTACGCCGCGCTGCATTGATATTCCAGCCGTCATGTCGGCAGAGTACAAATACAACTGGAAGTGTTGGAAAAAGAAGAAAACACGAGCAGTGAATACTTATCTGGTGATTCATACCCCACACCTCTGTTATTACCATATTATCATATTTTTCATATTTACTGGTGTTTTTTTATTGTTTGAATATGAACACTGGAAGAAAATAGGAGTCTAAATAATTGACCGCGATCTGATTGCTATAGGGGTTTATTTTGTCCTACACCTCCTCTCTCCCCTCGACACCCCCCCCCCCCAACTGAACTCCCCTCTTATCTGGATGTGAAGAGATTACGCCGTGAGGAAAGACGAGTAGAAAACCAGTTCAAAGAGAGGGAGCGGAGGAGGCACTGACGGACGGAAGACCGACGGGCTGAGAGAGGACGGAGTGAGAGAGTAATTGAGAGACAGTGAGAAGGTGGACCGGTCTCAACAGGGCTGGTGTCACTTGGTCAGTTGTTGTCTTTTGTGTGTGTGTGCAATGGATATTTCAAAACTTTTCATGTCAGACGCAGCAAGTTTTCGGACGGACAAAAATAGAAAGAGAGATAGAGAAGCGGGTGGGGGTGTTAGGAGACTACAGCCTGGCTCTACTGGTAAAACCAGCCCTGACACGGCACCATAAAGGAGGACCGCAAAGGACTATACGTTTACTTAACTGCCAGGCCACAGGGCTGTCTGTGTAAAGCTTAATTAGGTACACACACACTCACACACACACTCACTCACACACACACACACACACACACACACACACACACACTCACACACACTCACACACACACACACACACACACACACACACACACACACACTCGCACACACACACACACACACACACACACACACACACACTTGTGGGTGAGTGTAACCCTCTCTCGTGCAGGACGGTGTGTTTTCATCTCAGCGGGTGGGTTTCAAACAGTCGTGGTCTCGTGGACGGGGCTGGATGCAGAACCGGCGCCTCATCGCGTGGCGGGGCGTACAGGCAGCTCTCAGACGCTTGGGCGTTCTTGGTGAAAGGCCGGAGAGGTCAGGTTTGGGCCTGGAGCGGGTTGAAAATGGAGCCGCCCTGTATTAAACGTCATTTCAGTCGTGACGATGACGTCAAGTTTAGTCACGTGTGATATCAGCAGCCCACCTGGTGCTTGCTGTTTAAACAGGTTTAAGTGCAAACCCTTTTGTGTTGGCGTCCGGATGGCGCAGCGGCCTATCCCGTTGCCTGCCAACACAGGGACCGCCGGTTTGAATCCCCGTGTTACCTCCGGCTTGGTCGGGCGTCCCTAGACACAATTGGCCGTGTCTGTGGGTGGGAAGCCGGATATGGGTATGCGTCCTGGTCGCCGCACTACGCCCTCCTCTGGTCGGTCGGGCGCCTGTTCGGGGGGGGGGGGAACTGGGGGGGAATAGCGTGATCTTCCCACGCGCTACGTCCCCCTGGTGAAACTCCTCACCGTCAGGTGAAAAGAAGCGGCTGGCGACGCCACGTGCATGGGAGGAGGCATGTGGTAGTCTGCAGCCCTCCCCGGATCGGCAGAGGGGGTGGAGCAGCGACCGGGACGGCTCGGAAGGGCGGGGCAATTGGCCGGGTACAGTTGAGTAGAAAAAGGAGGAAAAATGCAAAAAAAAAAAAAAAAAAACGCTTTTGTCTACCCACGATACTCCATACCCTCCCTACTCTTTGCCGGGGAAACGGCTTCCATGCCAACCAAACAAACGCTGCGGTCGCGCCGGCAGCCGTAATCTGGTACGTAGGATTTTTTTTTTTTTTTTTTTGCCGCTCACGCCGTTTGACGCAAATACATTCGAAGGCCGATGATTGGCGTTCACGTCGCAATCTAGTGGCGCGCGGTGCGAATTGGATTGGCGCCACCGCCGCAACGCTGCACGAGCGCCACAGGTTTCATATTGTAGCGAATTCGGGGGACAACGCAACCATAGGAACTGCCGCGGCCGGGGCGCGAACCCGTATCGTCCGCACCGCAGGAGGCATCGCTAACCGCTAGACTAAACGGTCAGACCCGCGAGCCAGCGGCCAGCATGTCTTCTTATCCATGCACGTTACAATATGTTGCTTCTTTTCTTCCTCTAGCTAGAACTCCTCAGCACCATATGTCCGTCAAGTTTTTTAAGAGAGCGCACATCCCGCTCATGTGTACGCGCTTCTTGTCGAGACAGGACTGATAAGAGGGCCGTGGAGCGCGCCGACTCGTCGCACAAAACTCATTCGTCGCCAAATAACGGGGGCTATTTGTTTCATTATGCATGCAACGAGTGCATC
>NC_079212.1:44675758-44698258 GCF_029633865.1 Lampris incognitus
CTCTCTCTCTCTCTCTCTCTCTCTCTCTCTCTCTCTCTCTCTCTCTCTCTCTCACACACACACACACACACACACACACACACACACATACTTCAGTAGTATCAGTTAACTAGAAGTATATATTTGTGTGATGTCTAACTTTGACCCCAGCACAAGTCTCTGTCACCTTCTGCTTCTCTTTCTGCAAAACACATATTATTCTATTTCATTCCAGCAAGGTTGGCTTTATTCTCTTCTCTTCTCTTCTCTTCTCTTCTCTTCTCTTCTCTTCTCTTCTCTTCTCTTCTCTTCTCTTCTCTTCTCTTCTCTTCTCTCCTCTTCAGTATGGTAGAACCTGTTGAGTCTTTAGATCTCTTCTCTCCTCTTCTCTCCTCTCCTCTTCTCTTCTCTTCTCTTCTCTTCTCTTCTCTTCTCTTCTCTTCCTCTTCTCTTCTCTTCTCTTCTCTTCAGTATGGTAGAACCTGTTGAGTCTTTAGATCTCTTCTCTTCTCTTCTCTCCTCTTCTCTTCTCCTCTCTTCTCTCCTCTTCAGTATGGTAGAACCTGTTGAGTCTTTAGATCTCTCCTCTCCTCTCCTCTCCTCTCTTCTCCTCTCCTCTCCTCTCCTCAGTATGGTATAACCTGTTGGGTCTTGAGATCTCTGCAGTACTTCCGTTTCAGCATGTGTTGCGCTGCTGTGACGGAGTCATGTGATGAGTGAGATGTTCTTCACACGCTGTGCACCGACTTCTTGGAATGACTGCTGGTCTGGAGTAACACGCCAGGCTCAGCAGTGTGGCACTGGTGTCATGTCAAGCCACTTCACTGCTTGTACTGTGTGTGTGTGTGTGTGTGTGTGTGTGTGTGTGTGTGTGTGTGTGTGCGCGCCGGATCCTCAGACATATGTGTGTCCTTTGCAGCATGTGTCTTGTGGGTTTGTGCATACACAGGTACAGGTGGATTTTTATGTTGCTTTATAGAATGCACCTGTGTGTGTGTGTGTGTGTGTGTGTGTGTGTGTGTGTGTGTGTGTGTGTGTGTGTGTGTGTGTGTGCAATCGACAAAAAACACCCCCCAGCTCTTTCCCAAGCTGTTCCCTTCCGGGATCCTGTTTTTAGCGCTGGATGAGGCAATCTTTCCCATTGACTCAGCCATGCAATGCAAATAGCCCCAATAGCATGCAAAAAGCATGAAAATCTGCCACCACTGGCCAGAGAGAGGAGAGGAGAGAGAGAGAGAGCAAGCAAGAGAGAGAGAGAGAGAGAGAAAGAGAGCAAGAGAGAGAGAGACCTTAGCAGGTTGCCAGAAAGAGTTTATGAGTTTGCTGCTGTGTTTGTGCCATCAGATATAATAACTGAGAATCAGGAATATTTATTTGTCATGTTATTTCATTCCCCTGCGCACATGAAACGAAATATCGTTTCCCCCAGAACACAGCAGAGCAACACAAAGACACATATCCAAACTACAAGAACACATACTATATGCAAACTACAAAACACATAGTATATCCAACATCCATCCATCCATCCATCCATCCATTAGCCAAATCGCTTATCCTGCTCTAAGGGTCACGGGGATGCCGGAGCCTATCCTAGCAGTCATTGGGCGGCAGGAGGGGAGACACCCTGGACAGGCTGCCAGGCCATCACAGGGCCAACACACACATTCACACCTAGGGACAATTTAGTATGACCGATTCACCTGACCTACATGTCTTTGGACTGTGGGAGGAAACCAGAGCACCCGGAGGAAACCCACGCAGACATGGGGAGAACATGCAAACTCCACACAAAGGACGACCCGGGACGACCCCCGAGGTTGGACTACCCCAGGGCTCGAACCCAGGACCTTCTTGCCGTGAGGCGACCGCGCTAACCACTGCGCCGCCATGCCACCCTATAGCCAACGTATATCCAACATACCACACAAAAAAAATTCACTGTCCAAGAGAGCGAACGCCAGGATGACTGTCGGAACTGCCAGTCCGCGTGGGCTAGCAGTTAGCTTAGCCAATCCAATGCCAGCTCTCCCACCCAGACACCCCTGACACACCAACCCCGCACTCCACACGACGACACCTAAAACACAGTCAACGCTAGGCGAGGCCGCCGCCAGACCGCCCTCGGTGTTATCAGAGCTTCCGGTCTGTGTGGGCTAGAGGTTAGCTTAGCCTGCCCCGCTTCCAAATATGAATATGAATGTGAGGGATATCAAACTATTAAGTGAGAGAGTTACAGAGAACGACAGTGAAGGGACCTTACTGCATCCTAGTGGAGCAACTAAGCATAAGAGTCATGTGTTTTGTTCTCAATTTTGTTGTCATTCTTGTGTTTAGAACAACTTTTCTGTGCTCTTGATCCGCCGTCCCAATTATTGCTCCACATAAAGCCAAACAAAAAGTCAAAATGCTGTTTCTGTCCTTCATATCACCGAACCCATTTCTCATTACTTCTCCTGTCTCGCCACTCCTCCCCTCTCAAATCACACCCTTTCCTCCCCTCTTCCCTCAACCAACTTGCCCCCCTTTCCTTCTCCTCTGCCCCCCCCCCCCACCTGTGCTCCCAGACTCCTCGGTGGCTGTGCCAGCTCCGTGCCCATCGCTCCCCATGGACCTGCGAGTAGGAGAGCGGGTGATGCGTCCCAGTTCAGACACAGCGCTGCTGACCCCGCTGCACCCCCCGCTCCTCCTCGCCCCCTTCTCCCCGCAGCCCTGCACCCCCTTTTCCCAGCAGCAGCTCCACCAGCACATCCGGGTAAGGAAGCAGGCGGCAGCCGCTCTCGGGCCTCGCCAAGTCAGTCTTTAAACCTCATCACCGCCAACGTGTTAAATGAGAGAAAATATTGGCTGTGCGGCATTTTAAATCTTTGACCAAAAATTGAAGGGGAGGGACGATGGACTGGAGAGAAGTGGGCAGAGAAGTGGACTATTGGATAATTGAAAAAAAAAATTCTCAGAAAGTTCAATCTCCACCCTCAGGAAAAGGGAACACCGTCTCGTGCAAAACGATAGCCAACATAAAAGAGAAACTCATTCCGGAAAAATGTACGAGTTAGTCACCGTTTTAAGGACTTTGCCTGCAAATCTTTAATTTTAATTATTGGATCATTTGTTTTTTACTCCGGGAATCTCAAGTATGTCTCTCTTAAAGTGACGACGACGCCGTTTCAAGGTGAAACCCTTGAATAAATGCTATGATGTGAGCAATAACTGTTGTATTAGAATTATATTGGTACGTATAACACCCATTTTAAAAGTTGTGAGTTGTTCATTTTATGTGTGTTTGTGTGTGTGTGTGTTCTAGTTTAACATGGAACAGAGGAGGCGAGAGCAGGAGCAGCAGGAGAAACAGCAGGAGCTGCAGCAGCTGAAACACAAGGACAAGAGTCAACAGAGTGAGACACACACACACACACACACACACACACACACACACACACACACACACACACACACACACACACACTTTACAATCTACTGTTGTTACAAGTATACATTTGCTTTAATTGGCAGTTTAATATGTATATTTTCTCTGAGGTTTACATTATTGGCAAACCTTACAGAGGTTTGAATCGGGTTTGTGTAAGTTCACCTTTTGGAAACTGGTAACAGGCTGGCTCGCTGTTCTTGGCCACAGTGACCAAGACCTCGTGACGGATGTGTTAACCTGTGAAGCTAAATGGAGCTAAATATGAATGGGTCAGTCGAACGCTTAACAGCAGAGTTAAATATAGCCTGGCTGTGTACACATGGAGTCACCGGGTCAATATTGACCCTATCAATCCTGACACCTCCTGTACCCTCTGTGCACGGGCACTGACCCTCAGATGTAAACACACACACACACACACACACACACACACACACACTAATGCGTGCTCCTGAACACATATTGTAACAGTGTACGACCACGGATGTGTAGACTCGCTAGCCCGTTGGCTGGGGGGTCCGACCCTTTAGTTGACCGGTTAGCGCTGTCGCCTGTGGTGCGGGGAACTCGGGTTCAATCTCGCCTGCTCCCCCTCATACCTCTGAGCGCATATGCATCCCACCGCTGCCACCAAATGTAGCGGGAATTCAGGGGGCAGGCGGAATCAAACCTGAGTTCCCCGCACCACGGGTGACTGTGCTAACCAGTCAGCTAAAGGGTTGGACCCGTTAGCCAACGGGTTAGCGAGTCTACACGTCACACAGTGGTCCCACACTGTTGCACTAGCATGACATTGTACAGGGTAACAGGTACATTTTCCACAGAATATATTAATTGGTAAAGAAGCTTCCCTCAATATTAGCATCCAGTTGTTCAGCAGCTGCTTAGTTTCTTTTATTTATTTATTTTTTAAATTAGTTTGTTGTTGTGTGGTTTGATTGACAGGTGCAGTGGCCAGTTCCCTCGTGAAACAGAAACTCCAGGAAGTGATTCTTAAAAAGCAAAAGCAGGCGGCCCTGGAGAGAACAAACTCCAACCCCCTGACTAGTCCTGTAGCATACAGGTAACACACACACACACACACACACACACACACACACACACACACACACACACACACACACACACACACACACACACACAGTCGGTCACCAGTAATTGGGTTGAGTGGATGAAATGAACGGAGAGAGTAGAACTAAATGGCCTGGTATTAAAACATGGCCGTTGGTGCATTTTAATTTATCGTAGTATTACCACAGCTCAGTGTTTTTGGTTTTTATTTTTCAAAGCCATCCATCATGCCGAATTTCGCCACAAGAGGGCACTGTTACATAACCTCACACGAACAGGAACAACTTTTGGATCCGTGGAAACATAAAATCCGGGTGAAAATCAGTTTAAAAATCTGTGTATTTTTCGGTGAAAATCGGTAAAAACCAAAAAGGCTGAGCCTTGAGTATTACATACCAGCAGTAGTACATAAGTGACAGGACGGTAGGCGGACTGGTTGATCAATGGGTAACAGTTTCTTCTGGATACTGATTTGGTGTATGTGCATGTGGATATCTATATGTATGGTGTGTATTGTGTTTTTTCCAGAGAGCTGGCTCCAGATCCCAGCATTCCCTCCCAGCCTCTGGTCTCCTCCCCCCTGCACCCCCCCAGCGAGGGCTCGGACGAGACTCCCCTGCGAAGGGCAGGTAATGCGCTAACGCTGCACCAGCAAACCGAGACCTGCTTTGGCGCCTGCTTAGAGAAATAGTGTTATATTTACTCTTCATTCGGTAACCATGTTATTTTCAGATTATATTTACTGCTGTCACCGTGCATAAAACTGATGCAAGCATCCCTCCTTCAAAAGGATGTGTGACTGCTAAACAGTTTAGCTAACAAGCTAAATGACGCATACAGCTTTTATCATGGACCTTACCAGAAAATCGTACTTTACAAAACTGGGTAATGATATGCTTTATGTGCCCGATGTGGACTCGTTTTCCAGCTCTTCCCCTTTAAAAGCATTACTGATTTCAGGCGTCCGGATGGCGTGGCGGTCTATTCCATTGCCTACCAACACGGGGGTCACTGGTTCAAATCCCCGTGTTACCTCCGACTTGGTCGGGCGTCCTTACAGACACAATTGCGGGTGGGAAGCTGGATGTAGGTATGTGTCCTGCTCGCTGCACTAGCGCCCCTCTGGTTGGTCGGGATGCCTGTTCGGGGAGGAGGGGGAACTAGGGGGAATAGCGTGATCCTCCCACGTGCTACATCCCCCTGGTGAAACTCCCTACTGTCAGGTGAAAAGCAGCTGGCGACTCCACAGGTATCGGAGGAGACATGGTAGTCTGCAGCCCTCCCCGGATCAGCAGAGGGGGTGGAGCAGCAAGTAGGACGGCTTGGAAGAGTGGGGTAATTGGCTGGATACAATTGGGGAGAAAAATGGGGGGGGAGCACTACTGATTCCGTTGTTAATGGGAAGAAATCCACTGTAAAGATTACTGGAGTAATTGCTTTCAACAATTTTCCAAACTAAATAGTCTTTAATTTTCCTGTTTTATGACATAAAAGAATTGGCATTCCTTGTTATCGTGATGAAAAGTGTGATACTTTGGGTAGTTAAAATAATAGTATTGTGGTAGTACTTTATTGCACACATGTATTAATTAACATAACGCGCTGACCAACACAAACGTTATTCCAGGTGTTTCCAGTTGGCCGTCCTTACTCGGCATTTGTTGTTATCATGTAACATCTGAAAAAAAGGCCTGTCAGCTACTACAACAACATCCTGCACAGTCCAGTATGGGTTAGCTTGTCTTACAACCCAGAGCAGCTGTGGACACATATTTTACACCCCATTTTCTTTCATTCAGAGATATACTACCAGTGTCTTAACTCATTTCCCTTTGAGTTAAGCCTCTGCTGTCACTCTCAAGGATGGGGATTTATTAAACAATCTCATCACTCTGCAAATTAAAATATACTCATTTCAGGGGCGTCCGGGTAGCGTAGCAGTCTATTCTGTTGGCTACCGACACGGGGATCGCCGGTTCGAATCCCTGTGTTGTGTTACCTCCGGCTTGGTGGAGCGTCCCTACAGACACAATTGGTTGTGTCTGCTGGTGAGAAACCAGATGTGGATATGTGTCCTGATCGCTGCACTAGCGCGTCCTCTGGTCGATCGGGGCGCCTGTTCGGGGGGGAATAGCGTGATCCTCCGACCCGTTACGTCCGCCTGGCGAAACTCCTCACTGTCAGGTGAAAAGAAGCGGCTGGCGACTCCACATGTATTGGAGGAGGCATGTGGTAGTCTGCAGCCCTCCCCGGATCGGCAGAGGGGGTGGAGCAGCGACCGGGACCGCTCAGAAGAGTGGGGTAATTGGCCAAGTACAACTGGGGGGAAAATGAGGGAAAAATGTCATAAATAAAAAAAATAAATATAAAAATATTCATATATATATATATATATATATATATATATATATATATATATTAAAAAATTCCCGTGATATGTGTTCACCCTAATTATTTATTTATTATTTATTATTATACTTATTTAGATTATATTGTAATTATTTAGATTGTATCCTAATTCATTACAATTATATTATAATTATTATATTTATTTATTTATTATTTATTACTTCTAATTATTTGCATCGTGTCTTCCCATGTGGGCGGATCAGCGTCAGAACCCAACCTGAAGGTGAAACACAAACTGAAGAAACACCTGAACACCCGCAAGAGCCCGCTCACCCGCAAAGAGAGCGCCCCGCCCACCGTCAGACACAGAGTACCTGACACATTGGGTCAGTGTGCGTCCATAAACGTGCACCAACATTCAAAAGCACATGCACGCACACCATGTTAGTCCTAATGATGTTAATTGGTTAATTATTATTTCCAATAGGGCATGATTATTAATCAGTGAATGTGGAGAGACGAGGAACACAACAAGATGACGAGCATGTCAAGTGGCAAAATATGAACTCCGTGCGAACGTTAACCCATCCCCTTCTCTTTCTGTTTGTCTGTTTCTCTCTCTCTCTCTCTCTCTCTCTCTCTCTCTCTCTCTCTCTCTCTCTCTCTCTCTCTCTCTCTCTCTCTCTCCTCTCTCTCTCTCTCTCTCTCTCTCTCTCTCTCACTCTCTCTCACTCTCTCTCTCTCTCTCTCTCTCACTCACTCACCCACTTACTCCCACTCCAGACTCATCCCCGAGCAGCAGTAGTACTCCAGTCTCTGGATGTAGTTCCCCAAATGACAGTCTGCCCAACGACAATGGGCTACTGCCATCTGCTGGAGGCCTCTCACATGAGGTTAGCCACTGTACACACACACACACACACACACACACACACACACACGGTATGTGTAATGTACTTATTGCTGTATAGACTGAGGGCCAAAATGGAAACTAATTACACTCATTGCCCATATGCTGAAACACAACTTTTACCAGATCAGCTCGTCGCCTTTTGAGTCGAGTTGAAAATTGGAGGCATTTGAGATGAGCACGAGGCAACCAAAGCGAGTATGTTTTGCAGGGGAGAGCGAGTTCAAATGGCCGCGTGTGCCCCGCCAGCATGTTTACTACTCGTTTCATATGCGTGAGCCGCGGCGACGTGCCGAGTAAATGACATGTTTAAAACAATGACACAAGAGCACGGGAACATTGACTGTTTGTCATCTGTTCATGCATTTTTACATTTAATCACAGAAATATGGTGCCGGGCGGCACCGCTCACACCTGCCGTGTTGGATGAGTCACGACCCCCCCCCCCCCCCCCGATGTCATAAACAGCTCAGGAGCGAAAGCCAATTAAGCGGCAAAGTAGAATGTGGTCTAGCGAAAAAAAGAAAATGATGGATCAAGCCCGCCATCATGTAGGAACACAAATCATGGAGGGGTCGAGCCCAGTGTAGGAGGAGAAATGAAGGATGGGCACAGAGATCAAAGATCGATAAGGCAAACTGATAGTTAGGGTTTCGAACGAGAGAAGGGCTTAAGCCAAGAAGTGTGGGCTAAGAATGTCTTGATCCATGCTCAATCATCCAGGTAAGGAAATCCCAGGGAGGTGAATCAGTTCATCTGGACGCAACAGTTCACCTTTCTGGGGTATGAACAAAGAAAGGCTGAGTATTATAAGATATACAGCTGACAACACACCAGTAGGTTTGGTTCCCATATTTCTGAACGGATATAAATCTTTGTTTTATATGCCCAGGCTCAGCGGCTGCTGCTTCAAGATGGCTCTCTATCTAACTTCACTGTCCATAGTCCATCCACTCTGCCCACCATCACCCTCGGACTGCCTGCCAATGCCAGGGTAAATACTTCAGCTTGTTGTACTAAAGTGGCGATACACTATTTAACCCTCTGCATTCTGGGTATATTTGCACATTTTAGTTTAGTGTGGAAGTCACTTCACAGCTCTAATCGGACGTGAAGATTAGCAAGTACGAATGTCTTAGGAAACATCTGGAGGCTGTAAGGAGAGAAGAATATCTGTCTGCAAAACTCTGATCCTGCTTCTCCGTGCAGGTTGATGGAGACCTGTCCTCTCTGAAGGTGGGCAGGGTACCGGTGGTGACGGCCGGTGGCTCCCCGGTGTTTCTTCCCCTGGGCAGGGAGGAGCAGGCTGGGCAGCTGTCCCCTCACCTTCAACCTGTCATCATCCTGGAGCCCTCTGCACTGGTGCACACCCCACTACTCGCTGGTGAGGTTCACACACACACACACAAACACACACACACACACACACACACACACACACACACACACACACACACACACACACACACACACACACACACACACTGGACATAGTGTACATACAACCACATGCAATCATGTGCTCAAACATAGAGAAACAGTCAAAGGCCAACACAAAATATCAACAGGCATATCCCTTTATGTATTTCCATATCTTCAAACGTGCTCGTTTTTGTTGACCTAGAGAGTTCATAGGAACACGGCCTGTGGTTTGTTGTCATCCCCCTCATTATCCATTTTGTTAACTTGTTAATATGTTGGGGCACCACCTAGTGGTTGTATCAGGTAGGCGCTGTCCTTTGTTAGGGTCAAAGTTAATTAACCCTGGGCGTCCGGGCGGCGAATTTACGAATCCTACTATGTCCACGCCAAGACCCGATGCCTCTGATTGGCTAGTACTCGTTGCCTCCGTTGCTTAGGTTGGTTAAGGGTGAGGTTAGGGTCCGGGCGGCGTGGCGACCTATTCCGTTCCCTATCAACACGGGGACCCTGGTTCGAATCCCCGTGTTGCCGCCGGCTTGGTCGGGCGTCCCTACAGACACAATTGGCTGTGTTTGCGGGTGGGAAGCCAGATGTGGGTATGTGTCCTGGTCGCTGCACTAGCACCTCCTCTGGTCGGTCGGGGCGCCTGTTCGGGGGGGGGGCCTGGGGGGAATAGCGTGATCCTCCCGCGCACTACGTCCCCCTGGTGAAACTCCTCACCATCAGGTGAAGAGAAGCGGCTGGCGACTACACATGTACCGGGGGAGGCATGTGGTAGTCTGCAGCCCTCCCCGGATCGGCAGAGGGGGCGGAGCAGCGACCGGGACGGCTTGGAAGAGTGGCTGGATACAACTGGGGAGAAAAATGGGGGGAAATTCAAAGGAAAAAAAAAGATCCATCGTGTTAACTTCTTAATACTGTAGCGAATTCGGGGGGCAGTCTGGGAGACCGTCACCACAGCCGGGACGCGAACCCGTGTCTCCCGCAAGCGACAACGTTAACCATTCGAATAAAGGGTCCGACCCAACATGTTTACTTATCCATGCACGTTACACTATGTTAGAGTACCACCTAGTGGTTGTATCAGGTGTGTGCTGTCCCGTGTTAGGGTCAAAGTTAATTAACCCAGAAATGGCTGTGATATAAATCCCAGATTATTGCTTGCAAGGATTCAGAAATCTTAAATACAGTCTACTGTTAACACTGTGCACAAAATAAAGATTCTCTGATGTGAAATAAATACATTGTAACAACACATAAACCACCCTACCTCTTTTCTTTGTTGCCATCTGTCTCCCTTACCCTCCTACCTTCTCTCTGTTCCCCTCTGTCCCCCAGTTCCGGGCCTTGGCCCCGTACCACTGCAGTTTGCCCCTCAGTTAGACCGCCTGGCCCCGGGAGGCAGCCAACCCCACAAGCCCCTGAGCAGAACGCGCTCAGAGCCCCTACCCCAGAGCCCGCGGCCCCTGCACACACACCTGCTTCAGCAGCAGCACAATGCACAACTACTGGAGAGGCTCAAACAGCAGACTCAGCTGGGCAAAGTAAGGAGTACTGGGTGTTGGACACAGATACACTGACCACAGAGATTATCCCGTTTACCCCACGTTTCTGTGACGTAGTAGGAGGAGGTGAATCCCAGTAATGCCAATGATTTCTGTTTATTTCACTGGCTCAAACTATTTTGCTTAATCGATTTCTTTGAATGAAGGGAGTGTTATAAAGAGTTTTTAACACTTAATTTGATACTGTTGTGTTCATTCTTTGTGTGTGCGTGCAAGCATACATTTGTGTGTATTTAGATTGATATTCTGATGGGTTTGCACCAGATTTTGCACGACCTCACTTGTATCTGCATATGTGTGTGTCCAGCTGATGTCTAAATCCAGCGAGAAACCCAGACTACGTCAGATCCCCTCTGAGGAGATGGACTCAGAGGATGGGGGTGAGACGTCTCCCGCTGAACACTCTTATCAGAGCAGGCCGAGGGCGGAGTCACTCAGAGAGATGGAGGCAACCACAGCCGAGAGCCAGGGAGAGCAGATTAACCTTCAACACGCACTCATCCTCAACCAGGTTGGAGAACACCCACTGACACACTCACAGAGCTGACATGTATTTGGGGGCGGGGGGGGGGTATTTAACCTGGTTGCAGGCTCCTCGGGCTGCTACTTGTGTGCTCAAATACGTGCAGATCACCAGGCTCTAACTCCTTCCACATGCACAAGAAAGTGACTCTAAAGTTTTAGTTTTCAGTACGAGTGCAGAGCCTGCCGCCTGGAACAGAATAGGATGTTCTGTTCAGAGATGCAACCAAGTGTAACAAACAAACAAATTTGATTAACATATGCTCAAGCTTTTTGCAGAAACACAACACTGGAAAATCTTTGTCATTTTCTAGTGTGTGTTGTCTGCTTTACAGATGCCAGACACTGGAAGGGAAATATTTGCTTCTATCTCAATCTGTCAAACGTGATCTGTTGAGCGTCAAGGTAGCGTAGTGGTCTATTCTGTTGCCTACCAACACTGGGATCGCCGGTTCGAATCCCCGTGTTACCTCCGGCTTGGTCGGGCGTCCCTACAAACACAGTTGGCCGTGTCTGCGGGTGGGAAGCCAGATGTGGGTATGTGTCCTGGTCGCTGCACTAGCGCCTCCTCTGGTCGGTCGGGGCGCCTGTTCAGGGGGGAGGGGGAACTAGAGGGAATAGTGTGATCCTCCCACACGCCATGTCCCCCCGGTGAAACTTCTTCATTGTCAGGTGAAAAGAAGCAGCTGGCGACTCCACATGTACCGGAGGAGGCATGTGGTAGTCTTCAGCCCTCCTGGGATCGGCAGAGGAGGTGGAGCAGCGACTGGGACAGCTCGGAAGAGTGGGGTGATTGGCCAAGTACAATCAGGGAGAAAAAGGGGAGAAGAAAAAAAAAGGTGATCTGTCAACAAAGCAAAAGGTTTTACATAAGTGATAAGTTATTTTCTGGGTATTTAAACAGTTTTAATTTGCAGCTTAGTTAAAATTAAAAATAATTGATTACTTGAGGCACAGAGAAATATAACGAGTTCCCACTGCACACCATCACTGCTGGTGGAGCAAGTCATTTGACACATTATATTACATTTTACATGTAGAAAAACTGTTAAATCAGTTTTGTAAATAACGTGAGCGGTTGATGACTGCACTTCACGTAGCAGTCCTGTAGGTGGCACCCTAAATTCACATTTGAGTCACTAGTGTCCATACGTGAAGTGTGGAGATTTCCAGGTTCACTGTAAAAGTGCATTGAGATGGTCATTGATAAAACAGTTGTAGGTGTTACAAAATAACTTATAATAATTTAATGGCCGAACCGAGCCACGCTTCATGACCTACATGTCGCTAGAAATTATTTCCCCCTCTGTTCTCTTTGGTCATCTGCGCTCTCATGTCATTCTCCCATGACCCCCCCCCCATCTCTATCTCTATCTAGTCATTGCTATGGGAACAGCAAAAGCAGCTGCAGCAGCTTCGTCGTCAGACGGCCCAAATGGAGACCCTGGCGGTTCCCATGATACTCAGCGGCGGCGGCGTGAGCAGTGCGGCGGTGGCCCATCGCCCCCTGTCTCGCACCCAGTCCTCCCCGGCATCTACCTCTCTCGGCCTGTCTGATAAACCCCTGACCCTGGCTGCGCAAGACACCACTAGCAAGCCGCGCTTCACAACTGGTGAGTGAGACGCACACATCCGGGTACCTATACATGCTGCTTTTCACAGGGACATGTTTTATTTATTCATGAACCATATCGTGCCGTGCTCATACTGAGATAGTTAGTGTTATGTTGTCTCACAGGCCTTCAAAAGACCAATACATGTCAGCAAGTGAAAAGTGACACGTTTCACTTACTTTCAAAATTATTTTCAGCAAATAATGTGTTCTCCATTAAACATTATTTAACGAGAAGCTATTTATGGGTTCAACCTTTTGTGTGTGTGTGTGTGTGTGTGTGTGTGTGTGTGTGTGTGTGTGTGTGTGTGTGTGTGTGTGTGTGCGTGTGTTTATATGCAGGCTTGGTGTATGACTCTCACATGCTCAAGCACCAATGTACATGTGGAGACAATAGCAGTCACCCAGAGCATGCTGGGAGGATTCAGAGCATTTGGTCACGGCTACAGGAGAGAGGCCTGAGGGGACAGTGCGAGGTATAACACACGCACACACACACACACACACACACACACACACAAACATGTGCGGCCCGCAGCGCCAGAGGTCATAGTCAGGGGATCAGTAGGTGCCAGCAGAGAACAGACGTGGTTCTACTGTGTCGTATGAGTTTAGTCTGAGAGTGGAGGTGGTCTGTCCCAGAGATTTCTCTATATGTCTCCACAGTCTACAGCAACTGGGCTATTTTGTGAAGTTTATTCTCTCCACGTCCGGGTAGTGCAGCAGTCTATTCCTTTGCCTACCAACACGGGGATCGCCGGTTCGAATCCCCGTGTTACCTCCGGCTTGGTCAGGCGTCCCTACAGACACGATTGGCTGTGTCTGTAGGTTGGAAGCTAGATGTGGGTATGTGTCCTGGTCACTGCACTAGCGCCTCCTCTGGTTGGTGGGGGAGGGCGCCTGTTTAGGGGGAGGAGGAACTGGGGGGCGGGGGGTAACGTGATCCTCCCACACGCTATGTCCCCCTGGCGAAATTCCTCACTGTCAGGTGAAAAGAAGCAACTGGCGATTCCACATCTATCGGAGGAGGCACGTGGTAGGCTGCAGCCCTCCTCGGATCTGCAGAGGGGGTGGAGCAGCGACGGTTCGTAAGAGTGGGGTAATTGGCTGGATACAATTGGGGAGAAAAGGGGGGGGGTAAAAAAAATTGTTCTCTCCATCCAAAATATCTGCTAAAATATGTCATATTTGTTCACCCTGGTCGTCGCCTATTTATGTATTGTGTGATTTAATCCTTCATTTACTTCTCCATGCTGGTAATAATGTATAAAACAAAAAAGTCATTCTAGCAAATACTGTCTTTCTTTCTTTCTTCCTGTCAATATAGATCTGTATTGGCAGATTCTTCATTGTAAAAAAAAAAAAAATTCACCGTGGCGAAGCATCAGTCTGTCGGCGCGTTCACGTTTCTCATCATTGCGGGTCTGTAGAGACTTATATCTACACGTTGTCTGTGCACACAGAGTATCCGTGGGAGGAAGGCCACGTTGGAGGAGCTGCAGTCCGTCCACACGGAACGCCACGTCCTGCTCTACGGCACCAACCCGCTCAACAGACTCAAACTGGACAACCGCAAGTTAGCCGGTACGTCACACACGTGTCTTTGGGCTGGGTCATGGAGAGATGCTTTGAATGTAGACAATTAAGCTCTAAAAAATAAAAATAAAAAAAATAAATTATTGATATATGCTGATAGCTTCACTTTTTTGTTTTTTTTTTTAAACCCGGACCTCATTAAAACGTCATCTGGCATCATTTAAAATCACAGAGATAAAACCTCCGCTGATCAATGCAACATTGAGAAAACTGCTGAGTCTTGGAGCTGGGACTTCGGCGCGGCTCAGCGAGACAATCGTTTAATGAAAAACAGGAAGCACACGGTGCAGTCACATGTATCGTCCCTGTAATTTGTGTTTATCCCGAATATATGTCAGATAGGGGCAGCTCTTTAAAAATGAAGCCGCCTGTCTGCGCAGGACATCTGCAGACCGTTGCGCTTGAGAGCAGCAGGTCCTGCAGCCTCATAGTGTTGGCTGCAACTGCTCACCTCTGCACACCGCTGCACACCGCTGCACACGTTTACTGAATAGAAAGTCACAACTAAGATGCATGGTTTGTGACGTTTTATCCCCCAGTCGAACATCTTAAAATACACGTGACTGTGAGGTTTGCCTCCCTGAAAGAAGGTGCAGTATATCACTGTTTCTGAAGACTCACGCGATAGCTGCACTGGACTTTACTGTGGAAAGCAAACGGATGTGTGTCTCAATACTGAAGGGGTCAGTGAAGCTTTTGTCTGTTTGAGTGTAAATTAGGGTGGCGCAGTGGTTAGCACGGTCACCTCACAGCGAGAAGGTCCTGGGTTCGGGCCCTGGGGTAGTCCAGCCTTGGTGGGTCGTCCCGGGTCGTCCTCTGTGTGGAGTTTGCATGTTCTCCCCTATCTGTGTGGGTTTCCTCCGGGGGCTCCGGTTTCCTCCCACAGTCCAAAGACATGTAGGTCAGGTGAATCGGCCGTACTAAATTGTCCCTAGGTGTGAATGTGTGTGTTGGAGTCGTCCCTGTGATGGCCTGGCGGCCTGTCCAGGGTGTCTCCCCGCCTGCCATCCAATGACTATTGGCTGTGGCGGAGCCAGAGCGGGGGCATGGGGGCGGTCGCCCCAGGGCCCACAGGGTCGGGGGGCCCCGTTTGGAGCTCTGTTGCCGAGTTTACGAGCGTCCGTGAACGCACCGGGTCTCGGGACTCCGACGCATTCAGTGACACACTCATAAAGTCGACTAATGATAAAAAATACAGTGCAGTACAGGGCCCCTATACATAGATATTAACGGCCCCTATAAAGGCTATAGCCTTTTTTACCACTAGCGGACTGAGATGTCAGCTAGTTTACAGTTTTTGAATTTTAAAATGACTATCACAAGGGCTCATCGAGAAGCTCCGCCCCCTTTGTGCTGAGACCCACGCTCCGCCCCTGACTATTGGGAGAGGCTCCAGCATCCCTGCGACCCTGAGGGCAGGATAAGCGGTTCGGATAATGGATGGATGCATGGATGGATGATTCTAAATTGTACCCGATATTTTAATGAGGTCTGCAGATAAAGCGAACTCATACTTTAAATCTTATTGCCAAATAGCCAAATAAATAACCATTTGAAGCAAAGCGAACAACCGCAGTGAGCTTTCTTTGAATTATGAAAGTGGTCGGCGAGGAAAAAATACGACCAAACAACGCTCCATATATCTGTATCCTATAGAACGCCTCTTTGAATCCATCATCTATTTGATCGTAATTGCAAACTGTTGCACCTTTTAAGAGCGCTTACTCGCCGTCTTGTGACTTGGTGCTGCGGAGCGGCTCCAGCACCCACACAGGAAGTGTCACTCCAGATGTAAAGATTCATCAATTAACGCGTTGGAATAAATCTATTTTCTGTTTTCTTTTTATCCCAAAGGAATCCTCTCGCAAAGGATGTTCGTGATGCTGCCATGTGGGGGTGTAGGGGTAAGGAAGAGGCCACACACTCGCATGCACGCGCACACACATGCACGCACATGCATGCACTCACACATGCACTTGTTCATGTATACATCATCTCGGTCATTTTCAACCCCCCACCCCCACCCCCCCAAAAAAGATGTCTGATCAAATTTCCTGGAACCTCTGAAGGAAAACTATATGACAGCATGCTCACAATCATTTGGCTGATGACAGGAAATATTGTTTTGAAGTGAAGCAAGAAAGATGAGAGGGAGGGGAAAAAACAAGAGCGACAGAAAGAGAGGAAAAAAAGAAGAGGGGATATTAAAAAGGAAGAGGGAGTCGGCTTGGCCCGGGTCTAAAGTCGGCCTGACAGTCTGTGTCAGAGCCGTGACAAGTCAGACTAATGAGAACGGCATGTCTGTGACCAGGGATAAAAGAAATGCCTCGGATTTCATTGTCTGAGCCAGACAGACGGCCACGCCAGTTTGTGAACAAACACAAGGCGGAGGGAAGAAAGGAGCTGATGGAAAGAAGGGAAAACGACGCATATCTTACTCTGAGCCAATATTGGTACATCGTGCCATCCTCTCCTCGCCGAGGTTTCTGTGAATCCCAAGTTTTCCCGTGTCATCCTCAACGGAAGACCGATCTGCTGAATAAAATTGGCACGACACAAGGAAATCCCTCTCAACATAATGCAGTACCACAATGCAACATAATACTGCGCGCAATAAATTACACTGAAATATAATACACAATGTTGTGGCAGCCACATAAATAAACATTCCAGATTGCATGGGATCACTCAGCTATGCAGTTGGGGGGGGGGGGGGTTCCGACCAGTACGGAGAATTTAAATCCTACACGTTTAGAAAATGTCAGCCAGTTACAGAAACAAGGAAGCCGGGAATTTTTTTTCCCGTTTGTGTAATGTTATTTCAGGTGTTTATGTAGCGCTATAAAGTGGCGGCGTTGCTCGGTGAGTAGCCGCCGGTCTTGTTTCCCCGTCACGATGGCTGTTCTGTGTTGGGCAGGTCGACAACGACACCATCTGGAACGAGTCTCACACCTCCACGGCGTCCCGCATGGCGGCCGGCAGTGTCACCGAGTTGGCGTTCAGAGTGGCCAAGGGGGAGTTGAAGGTAACACAGCCTTGATATTGTAGCGAATTCGGGGGGACAATGCAACCACAGGAACTGCCGCGGCCGGGAAGCGAACCTGTATCGCCCGCACCGCAGGAGACATCACTAACCGCTCGACTAAAGGGTCAGACCCACGAGCCAGCGGCCAGCGTGTCTACTTATCCATGCACGTTACAATATGAAGTCCTACTAAAGTCCTCCTCCGCCGTATACCCGCGAGCCTTAGCCGCTGAGGCTTTAAACGCTGTAATGGGGCCTGGAAAACGGCCTTGGAAAGCAATAATAGGCGCCCAGTTCATACGTTAGGACCTTCCTGCACTACCTACAATGTTTTATTACCAAAGCCTTTGTAAAATGCGAACATAAGATGGAGCCTTTAACCTGTAAAATCAGGTTTTATGGGCGTCCGGGTGGCGTGGTGGTCTGTTCCGTTGCCTACCCACACGGGGATCTCGGTTCGAATCCCCCCGGCGTTGTCGGGCGTCCCTACAGACACAATTGGGTGGGAAGCTGGATGTGGGTATGTGTCCTGGTCACTGCACTAGCGCCTCGTCTGGTCAGTCGGGGGCGCCTGTTCGGGGGGGATAGCGTGATCCTCTCTCGTGCTACGTAATCCCCTGGCGAAACTCCTCACCGTCAGGGGAAAAGAAGCGGCTGGCGACTCCACATGTATCGGCGGAGGCATGTGGTGGTCTGCAGCCCTCCCCAGATGGGCAGAGGGGGGCGGAGCAGCGACCGGGACGGCTCGGAAGAGCGGGGTAATTAATTGGCCAAGTGCAATTGGGGAGAACAAGGGGGGGGGGGGAATGGGAGGAAAAAAAATGGCTCTTCACATCGTGAAAGAAAACTTGTGCGTTTGCACACTAGACACCACGAGCACAGACGGTGCAGTGTGCTGGTCAGGTTGCCATTTCACCATTAACTTAAAAAAAATCTTTTGTCGTAATTTTTCACGGTTTGTGAGATTTCGGGGCTGATTTGAAAGTCCCTCAGACAGCTGGCCTTAAACCTGCAGAGAAAGCTGCACACGCCGCTCTCAATCCGCCCTTAGTATTTATGGTATTGTAAAAGTTTTGGCACACATACAAAGCCTTGAAACGAGTCATGCGTTAGCGGTCCCTTCTTGTCCACTAATCGAACGGCCGGCGTACTTGCGGCTCGTGTAAACACCGCGTGTTGCTTGAAGTGTGACGCTTCCCAGACCCCAAAACACACACACACACACACACACGAGCGCTCGCTGTCTAAAAATATCAGTACGCTCCATGCCATGTTTGCTCAAGTGTTTTCATTTAATGGATTTGTAGCTCTGTGTGTCTCCAGGTTTCGTGCAGCGGTAGTTTGTAAACGGTGCACAGATGGATGACATGTCGTTCTTTTCCCCCCTTTCTTCTCCACAGAACGGCTTCGCTGTAGTCCGACCGCCGGGGCACCATGCGGACCCGTCCAACCCCATGTAAGTGTTTGTGTGTGTGTGTTTGTGTGTGAGATAACAAGTCTCCCTATACTCACTTGCACTGTCAGAAACCTAAAAGGAGGCGGTGTGCCCCAACCGACTCGTCTTCTCTCATCTTTCAAACTCCCATCTCCCCAAGGAGAGCGTCTCACGTCTGAGCTTACCTGCCCGAAGATTCCGCCCCCCCCTCCTTTTTCTCCCCGGTTGAACCCGGCCAATCACCCCGCTCTTCCGAGCCGTCCCGGTCACTGCTCCACCCCCTCTGCCAATCCGGGGAGGGCCGCAGACTACCGCATGTCTCCACCGATACATGTGGAGTCGCCGGCCGCTTTTTTTCACCAGACAGTGAGGAGTTTCACCAGGGGGGGACGCAGCGCGTGGGAGGATCATGCTATTCCCCCCCAGTTCCCCCTCCCCCCCCCTGAACAAGTGCCCCCAACCGACCAGAGGAGGCAGCAACCAGGACTCGTACCCACATCCGGCTTCCCACCCGCAGACGCGGCCAATTGCGTCCGTAGGGACGCCCGGCCAAGCTGGAGGTAACATGGGGATTCAAACCGGCGATTCCCATGTTGGTACCACCACGCCACCCGGACGCCCCTGCCCAAAGATGTTTGTATTCGGTCACACCATATGAAGTTGGAAGCAATGATCCCGAACAAAAGCGATGTGAAACCGTGTGAAAGTGAAGGGCTAACACACAGCAGCCAACCAGTCACATGTCCAGAGGTCTCATAAGAAGAGACCGGGAGACGGGCAGAAACACTCGAGCAGCCATAGTGAGCTGCTGTTCAAGAAGTGTCGGCGTGGGGGTCTTGGGTCTGTACAAAGTAGGTCGTTCTCGGACCCCCGCCCAGTGATGGGATGGAAACCAACGTATTTAACCTTTTTTTCCATCAAACGCTTCGAAGACGTGGCGCTCTCCGAGTCTCCCCCTCTGCCGGGGTTTCGCCTGTGAACCTCGACATCTAGAGAAGTCATGTAACACCGCTTAAAACCCAGAGTTCCCGAGGACGCAAGTTAGACTCCCACCACTCGTTCTACTGTTTTAATCCCCGCACGGGTTTGATGGTCTTAGATCCCCTGGCAGGGTCTCGTTGCTGTTTCACAGTCTTGTAAAAGTGACTTGGCTTTTTCCACCAGGCCCCAAACTGCAACAAACTGCCCCGGGAGTCACGGCTGGCAGTCGATGCCGTCTGTTAAATCACTTCTGAAAAATATTTTAATGAGCTTTTTTTCATCCGGTTGTTTTTTTAATCATTATGTTGTCTTTATTTTTTTTCATTCCGTTCCCTTTTCAGTGTTTTATCGTTTTGCGTGTTATTTAATGGCCATCACACTTCGCTCATCCTGTTTTTTAAAAAGGTGTCTGAAAAATTATCTTTTTCCTGCGTCCTTGGAACACAGTCTCGTACACCTAATACATCCTATTTTATATTATGCTGTCCTCTCTGTGTCTCCCCTCTCTTTCTTTCTCTGCCAGGGGTTTCTGTTATTTCAACTCGGTGGCCATAGCAGCCAAGCAGCTCCAGCAGAAGCTCAGTGCCAGTAAGATCCTGATCGTGGACTGGGTAAGAGACCGCTGATGTACTTCAGATAGTGGAGAGGTGGATGTTATTCACTGGGCTGGTATTACGAGTCAGGTGACTTTGCTCATGCTGTGTCGTTTGAAGTCTCGGGTGGTCTTGCAGAACTCTCACTTGTCGTTTTTCCATGGCTGATGTCGTCCTTGTTTCCGCCCGTCTCGTTGCCAGGATGTTCACCATGGTAACGGCACCCAGGAAGTGTTCTATAGCGACCCCAGCGTTCTCTACATCTCTCTGCATCGCTACGACGATGGGAATTTCTTCCCTGGTAGTGGCTCCCCGGCTGAGGTGGGGGGAGACATCATCCGGTCCGGTGTTTGGGTTTCCCCTTTGCACCAGTGCTGTCCCTGTTCTGGTTGGACAGGGGGAACCTGCATCGGTCGTTTGGTTTCTTGCAGTTTAATTAGAACAGCAGTTTTAAGATGTGACTCGAGACATGTTAAAGTGGAAGCGGGCTAATTAGTCATGTTGTGTTTTAGGCCGGTTCTGGAGCCGGTGAGGGCTTCAACGTCAACGTAGCATGGACAGGAGGTCTGGACCCCCCCATGGGAGACGCTGAGTACCTGGCTGCTTTCAGGTAAGACACACTACACCGCACCTCTGTTTAACTACAGGTAGACCTATCCTTCTGCCAAGGACAACTCCTTTATAAGCTGTTTTTATGAGGAAGAGGAAGACTAGATGAAGAACACTTGTGTGAACCCTTGATTTAGTTTTATGGTACTATGGGAGATGACATACCACTCATATGCACTGTTTTATCTTCTCCATGGATATGAGTTTGGGCTTTGGGACCGTGGACACGGTTTTTTTTGCAGATGACATCGTTTTAGTGTAATAAATATAAAATAAACACAAATAAATAAATAATAAAGATTTTGAATGAAAATCGGGTAATCCTGTCTTCGGCCTCTGATTCATCCTTGGTTGCCAGCTTTATTTGCATCAGCAGAGTTAATGTCCCAGCCCGTCCTCTTCACTTAGAGAACATGTGTCTGGCACGCCGTGATGCCAACACTCCCTGTAACTTCACTGTAAATTGTATCCAGATTTTATGTGTGACAAAACGTGCAGCGTGATTTCCTGCTCGCCGGCTGGTTAATTGTCACCGGTGGGTGGTTTGCGCCAATGTAATTTCAGTAGTTCAGGTTTTCTGGTCGTCTGGGTGTCGAAACGCCAGAGAAGAAGTGTGGCAACCGCATACTTACTGGAAGAGCTGGCGAAACAGTGCGCACACAAACTTGCACACATATACACAGATACCAACACATATGAACTAGACAAGACAACCACAAGAGGCACACATACACAAACACGTGAGCATGCCGTCTAACACTCCATGTATAAAACGCACACAAACAAACAAACACAGAATGGACACACACACACACACGCACAAACACACACACACACACACACACACACACATTGGGTGGGCCAGCACTTAGAGGCAGAGTAGCGAAATGAGAGTAGCAGAGTGGAGGGATGCTACAGAGTAGCGAAATGAGAGGAGCAGAGTGGAGGGATGCTACAGAGTAGCGAAATGAGAGTAGCAGAGTGGAGGGATGCTACAGAGTAGCGAAATGAGAGTAGCAGAGTGGAGGGATGCTACAGAGTAGCGAAATGAGAGGAGCAGAGTGGAGGGATGCTACAGAGTAGCGAAATGAGAGTAGCAGAGTGGAGGGATGCTACAGAGTTGCGAAATGAGAGTAGCAGAGTGGAGGGATGCTACAGAGTAGCGAAATGAGAGTAGCAGAGTGGAGGGATGCAACAGAGTAGCGAAATGAGAGTAGCAGAGTGGAGGGATGCTACAGAGTAGCGAAATGAGAGTAGCAGAGTGGAGGGATGCTACAGAGTAGTGAAATGAGAGTAGCAGAGTGGAGGGATGCAACAGAGTAGCGAAATGAGAGTAGCAGAGTGGAGGGATGCTACATAGTAGCGAAATGAGAGTAGCAGAGTGGAGGGATGCTACAGAGT